>NC_054484.1:96580785-96811001 GCF_017639515.1 Carcharodon carcharias | reverse complement strand
AGAGCAGAGGGACCTTGAAGTGCACGTCCACAGATCCCTGAAGGTGGCCGGACAGGTAGATAAGGTGATTGAGAAGGCATGGGGGGGTACTTGCCTTTCTTAATCGAGGCATAGAATAATTTTCCAGTTCTTATATTCAAGAACAGCATAAAACACTAGTAAGGCTACAGCTGGCGTACAGTTGTGGTCACTGCATTACAGGAAAGATATTACTGCACTAGAAAGGTTGCAGAGGAGATTTACAAGGATATTGCCTGGACCAGAGAATTTTTGTTATGTGAAGAGATTGGACAGGCTGGGATTGTTTTCTTTGGAACAGAGGGGGTTGAGCAGAGCCATAACTGATGTACAAAATCATGAGAGGTCTAGAGAAGGAAGATCTTTTTCCCCTTTGTTAGGGTCCATTACCAGAGGGTCATTGATTTAGGGTAAGAGGCAGGAGGTTCAGAGGGGATTCAAAGGGAAACGTTTGAACCCTGAGCCTGTTAGAGACGTGGAATTCTCAGCCTGAAAGGGTGGTAGTGGCAGAAACCCTCAACATTTAATAGATACTTGGATATTCACTTGAGGCATTGTAACCTACAAGACTATGTACCAAAAGCTAGAAAGTGGAATTAGGCTGGACAGCCACTTGTCAGCCAGCTTGGACTTGATAGGTCAAATTGCCTCCTTCAATACTGTAAATTTTTATGATTCTATCCCTCTGGAGCCTGAATCTAAAGGGAAAATATAATAAATATCTCTATTTAAACTGGCAAAACAAATGGAGAATGTAAAGTATAGAGCTTGGATGCTATATTTATATTTGTTCTTTTGCTTGAATTAAAACTCTCAACATGTCAAACCAGTTTAGAGTTGGATAGCACTATGACTAAAAATGGTATGAATGCTTTGTTAGCTTTGTTTATATTAAACAACTTGGATTTAAAATAGCACCTTTAACATTGCACACTGCTCGAGGCACTTCAGAAGAGTATTATCAAACAAAAATCGACATCTAGTCACATATTAGATCAGGTCATAAGGACAGGTTTTAAGAAGCGTCTTAAAGTAACAGAGGAAGATAGAGATTTTTCGTGAGGGAATTCCAAAACTTAGGGTTGAACACACTGCCACCAATGATGGAAGTAGATGATGCAGGACTGGAGGAATGCAGAGCTCTCAGAAGATTGTGGGACAAGAGAAGATTAGGAGGCCCAAGGCCATGGAAAGGTTGGAACACAAGGATGAGAATTTTAACTTTGATATATTGTCAGACTAGCAGCCAATCCAGGTCAGCATGTGCAGGGAATATGGATAAAGAGGATCTTTAGATTACTCCCTAGGCATGTGGGTATTGCTGGAAAAGCTCGCATTTATTGTCCATCTCTGGTTATGGGTCCTCTAATTGAACCATTGCGGTCTGTGTGGTGAAGGTAGTTCCATTCTTTAATACAACCAAGTGAGTTGCAAAGTCACTTTGGAGGGCAGTTAAGAGTCAAACATCTTGGTATGGAACTGGAATCATGTATAGGCTGGATGGGTCAAGAACAACAGGTTTCCTTCCCTAAAGATCATTCGTGGATCAGTTGGGATTTTAGTGATAATCTGATAGCTTCATGGTCACTTTTATTGATAGCAGCTTTTTATGCAATTTAATTCAAAATATCAAACTACTGTGGTGGGATTTGAATGCATGGTCTCTGGATTATTAATCCAATAACATAACCAGTACTTGCATTCCTGGAAGAAGTGACAGTATTATAAAGCAGTATAGGATAAGACCACTGAAATACCCAGTAACTTCTCCCCCTCCTCTTTTTATGACTACTTCTTAAAGAAAAGGAACGACCGTACTATTGTCCAGGAGAAAATCTTCAAAAAAAACCATGCATTTAAATCCAATTATACTGAGTTGCCACACATTTGAACTGATGACGAATGCAAGTATAGAAGCATAAATTTCAATAATTCATTACTAATCAATGATGAGATTGTAGTTAATTATCATTACTATTCATACTAACAATGTTACTTTCAGGAAGGAAATCTTTAATTGTGCAAAATATTGGTTATTAAGCCAACTCCATATTATTCTGTAGAAATATATGTCCTGTTTGATCATATCCTGAAACAGACCAAAAATACAGCTTGTATTACAGAACTAATAAAAACTGCTGAAAACTATTGTTGATTGGATTAATTCAGCTCCTTGGTAATAAAAAAAAAGACAAAAATACAAAAGTCCTATTTATTTGATTGATGCTTCAACTTGAGAATGAATTAACTCAATAAGGTAAATGCATCAATTAATGCTGCAATGTTGTACTGCCAGATTCTCCTTTATGTACTTGGGTATATTTACCAATACCATGCTTCCAGAGGCCACAATATTGTAGGATCACTTCTCTGACCTGTGTTGCATTCAAGCTGTGCAATGAGAAAGCAGTGGATTTGTTTGTAGATTCAAATTACAATTTGTATCAGAGTACTGTTGAAGCACAGAGATGCCTATGTTTAAGAAAATAATTTACTTTTCCTTAATAATATCACCAACAATGATTAACATCCAATGCCTGAAACGAAGGCACCAAGATATCCCATCCTTGAAGTTAAGAACACTGTAGCACCTTTGGGTGCTCAAATCTTAGTGGAATGCTCTCACTAACAGACCGGTACCCACAGTAGTAAAGCAACAAACTCATTCAGAAGCTTTGAGTTTAAATCTCCGCCTTGGAAAATTTAATTCACCTATTCTCCGGTGTATCAACAGAAGGGTGGGTTGTGCTATCATATGCATCAGCAGTAAAAAAGTAATCACCAGGTAACAGGTTACACAACCCTGCCTTTTATTTGCTCGAGTGGGATGGCAGAGCTGTTAAGATCACCACCTTTTTTGGTTTGAGAAGAGAACACAGCATCAAGAGATAATAACAGGAAAGTAAAACCAGGGTCCGAGAAAAATTCGCAAGTTAACAGGTACTAAACAAGGTAAGCAGAGAACACTAAGTATCCTGGCAGTTCAGGCTAATTCTGTAGCAACACTTAAATTTGCAATGTCCAAGTGTATCTAAATGAGACTTTACCTGTTTGAATTCAGAGTCTTTGCCAACCATGGCCTGAACGTTGTAAACAATTGGATCCCCCTTCATTGCTGGCAAAGCTTCCCATGTGAGATCACACACATTCTCCTTCAGTTGCTCTAATCTCGGAGCTAGTCAGAAGGGGATTAGGCAGATTAATTTAGGGATGCAAATGACAAAACAGGCAGGTTATGAAATTAATATAGTTGTCTTTATAAGGAAAACACAAATCTAATATCAGGAGGGTGCATATCAGCTGTATGTTGTTCTTCACAGTTATTGCTGTGTTTCACATGGATATAAAATCCAACTCTTTTCTCCGCAGGCAAGGCACCACTTGTGACTGAATGGCCACTTGCAGATTTTTTAGTAGTGCTGCTCAGAACCAGTCAGAAGGTTTACATCATCAGGTTAAGGATGATGGCCTCTCTGATCTTCCCTTCCTTTACAGAATGGCAATTTACCAGGAAATCAAAAACCTCCTTTTCCAGTTTCATTCAACTGCAAATGTATTTTCTGTTAACTTTTTACTGAATGACATTGATAGTGGTTATGGAGAAGTCACCAAATTAGGTGGGTGTGCCCTTTTATATGAAGGGGTGTATTCTGGAAGCAAGAGGTGAGCAGGGGTAATTTTGGAATGGGGGAGCATGGAGAGGTGGAATGAAAGGGAAGTAAATATTACACTTGAAAAGCAGACATAATTTTAGAAAATGAAACAGCTGTTTAGATTATGGTCTTTTAATGCCTTTTAAAATGGAGCATCTGGAAATTTTCTTTGAGGTTACTGAAAGGCTAACCATGGCAGCTTCAAAATCTGAAATTGCCATGTAAAGTTAACCAATGGTTCTAACCATCATTTAACGACAAACTAAAATTGATACCAATAAACACTTACCTTTAAGAGGAGATGGGGGAGATTTGGTAGTTGTGAAAGTGTAAACTTCAGAAAAGGGTCCTTCACCTGCTTCGTTACACGCCTGAATTTTAAATCTGTAGCATGTTGATTCACTGAGCCTTTGAACTTTGTGTGTGTGGCATGGTCCCCTGTATAATGTTGAATACCTGAAAGGTAACCCAGGTTTTTAAAGGCATCTTCAGACTTGTTCTCATAGAAACATAGACACAGAAACATAGAAGATAGGAGGAGTAGGTCATTCGGCCCTTCAAGCCTGCTCCCCCATTCAATATGATCATGGCTGATCCTCCATCTCAAAGACATACTCCCACTCTCTCTCCATATCCCTTGATGCCTTTAGAGTCTGGAAATCTATTTCCTTCTTAAATATATTCAGTGACTTGGCCTCCACAGCCTTCAGTGGTAGAGAATCCCACAGGTTCACCACCCTACGAGTGAAGAAGTTCTCAGCTCAGTCCTAAATGGCATACCTCATATCCTGAGACTGTGACTACTTGTTCTAGACTCCCCTAGCTAGATGGAACATCATCCCTGTATCCAGTCTGTCCAGCCCTGTCAGAATCTTATATGTTTCATGAGATCCACTCTCATTCTTCTAAATCCAGTGAATACAGGCCTGGTTGACCCAATCCCTCTTCATACGACAATAAGACCAGGAATAGGTATGGTGAACCTTCGCTATACTCCCTCTATGGCAAGTATATCCTTTCTTAGGTAAGGAGACCAAAACTGCACACATTACTCCAGGTGTGGTCTCACCAAGGGCCTGTACAGCTTATAGTAAGACATCCTTGCTCATGTTCTCAAGTCCTCTCTCAATGAAGGTGAACATACCATTTTCCTTCCTGTTTGCTGTAGCTGCATGCTTGCTTTCAGTGACTGGTGTACAAGGACACCCAGATCCCTTTGTACTTCAATGTTTCTCAATATATCTCCATTTAAATAATACTCTATCATTTTGCTTTTCCTACCGAAGTGGATAACTTCACACTTATCCACGTTATACTGCATCTGCCATGTATTTGTCCACTCACTCAATTTGTCTAAATCGCCTTGAAACCTCTTAACATCCTCCTCACCACTCACATTCCCACCAATTTTCATGCTGTCAGCAAACTTGAAAATATTACATTTGGTTCCCTCATCCAAATCATTGATATATATTGTGAATAGCTGGGTCCCAAGCACTGACCCTTGCGGTATCGCACTAGTCACTGCCTGCCAGTCTGAAAAAGACCCATTTATTCCTACTCTGTTTCTTGTCTGTTAACCAATTCTCAATCCATGCCAATATATTACCCCCAATCCCATGTGCTTTTATTCTGCACACTAACCTCTTAAATAGGACTTTATCAAAAGCTTTATGAAAATCCAAATACACTAGTTACGTCCTCAAAAAACTCCAACAGGTTTGTCAAACATGCTTTCCCTTTCATAATCCATGTTTACTTTGTCTAATCCCACTGATATTTTCTAAGTGTCCTGATAACACATTCTTTATAACAGACACTAGCATTTTCCTTACTACTGATGTTAGGCAAACCAATCTGTAATTAGCTGTTTTTGCCATCTCTCCTTTTCTAAATAATGGGGTTACATTTGCCACCCTCCAATCTTCTGTACTGTTCCAGAATCTACAGAGTTTTGGGCTATGACAACCAACGCATCCAACATTTCGATGGCCACCTCCTTTACTACCCTGGGAGGTCAATTATTAGGCCCTGGGGATTATCAGTTTTCAGTCCCATTAATTTCTCCAGCAATATTGTTTTAGTAATAGTAATTTCCTTCAATTCCTCCTTCTGACTAGACCCTTGGTTCCCTAGCATTTCTGGGAAACTATTTGTATCTTCTTCCATGAAGACAGGACTAAAGTAGTTGTTCAATTGCTCTGCCATTTCCTTGTTCTCTATTATAAATTCTCTCGTCTCAGACTGTAAGGGACCTACATTTGTCTTCACTAATCTTTTTCTCTTTAAATACTTAAGGAAGCTTTTACAGTCCACTTTGATGTTTCTTGCAAGTTTACTCTCAGGTTCTATTTTTCCCCTCTTAATCAATCTCTTTGTCTTCCTTTGCTGAATTCTATGCTGCTCCCAATCCTCAGGCTTGCTACTTTTTCTAGCAACTTTATATGACTCCTCTTTGGATCTAATACTATCCTTATTTTCTTTTGTTAGCCATGGTTGGGCAGCTTTTCGTTTTGTGTTTTTGCACCAGAAACGAAAATATAACTGCTGCAATGCATATATCCATTCCTCAAAAATTATCCATTGCTTATCCACCATCATGCTTTTTAACGAAGTTCTCCAATCTACCTTAGCCAACTCATGCCTCATACCTCCATAGTTTCCTGTGTTTAGATTTAGGACCATAGTTTCGGATCGGGCTACTTCAATTTCCATCCTTATCAAGTAATAAACATGGGGTTTTCCTCCTATTGAAGAGGGCTGTTTTGAGGCTGCAGGTTATAGCTGTAATGTACCTGTGCTTCCTGCTGTAACCTATTAGTTTTATGGGGCTCTTTATGGCTTGCAATTGGTTCTAACATTTTTCTAATAAAATTTATGTCACATGCATCACTGACCATTAAATTTGAGTCAATTTTCTTCTTTCTGGTTGTTTTAACACACTTTTTCTTTCTAATTAGTTAGGGTGACTTTTCCCCTACTTTTATTATTCACCAACGTTAAGCAAAATCATTCTTCCCCAATTGCATTTTACCAGTAAGAAAGGTTTTGAGGCACAGCTATCATGGCTCTCCATAGCTAAGGATCAGTTTGTGAGGAGAGGGTTTGACAACAGAATTCCTATAAATTATGTGAATTCTGAGTCAATTATTATTTGATCACGAGAACATAACAAAGAGAACACTTATACAAATCTACACTTTCATTTACAACAAGCTCATAGAGAGAAGACATGCCTCCATGAGCACTGAAATTGATTAAATGAGTCTGCAACCCTTTCTGCACCTGGCTGATATACAATGCTTGTGGAAGTGTTTAATTGCTCCTTATGGTATGCACCATGGCATACATCCAACGTCATGTGATGCTTGCATACAGCTCTCAAAGTCTTAATTTGGGTAATAAGACCAAGTTATGACATGAACCAGTGGGACACAGATAAACATTTCACACGGCCTCTTTCACACAGTGCATTCTTAATCATGACAGTGGCACCAGGAAGAGAAGCCTTTGGGGGCCAGGCATTTCTCCACATGAAGGGAGAAAAAGATTAGTCACCTTGTACAACTTTTACACATCCCATTTGGCTATTTTGGTGGAACCGACTGGAAACAGGTTTTGTCTAACTTACCTCCCATTCTTGTCCTCCATTTGCAAGACATACTGAATGGCATCCGATGCTAAAACTTTTGCAGTTCCCTCTCCCCATTTGAGCTTCAGGGTTTGATAACTGAAGGCGACACATTCGAGTCGAGGTGGCTCTGGAGGCAGTGGTTTTGTTTTTGTCTTGATGGTGTGGCTAAAAGGACCAGGTCCAATGCTGTTTACAGCTTGTACTCGTATTCTGAAAGTACAAAGAAGAATGGTTTTGATGATAAAGTACTGTAAAGTACAATTAATAATTGCTTCAACTTTAGATTAGAACAGGCAACAATGTCCAAATGCAGATTCGATGTCAGCTGTACAACATCTTACATAGCAAGGTAAACCAATTACTACTTGTAAGTAATGTAGCCTGTAATTGTTTTTGTGACCGCACAGGTGACTTCTTTAACAGTTTTGCATAGCTGCACATGCATGGTAAATTGTGGCCTATTGGGTCTTTCAAGTTGCTGTGCAGCTTAGGGGGAACATTGCTTATGTCAATTTGCATTCACACTCAAAATCCCACACAGGAACATCATAGCCAATTTCTGATCTTGGTACCGCAATGGCAAGATTAGAGCAAGTATTGAGAGATTTTCTAAGGTGAGCTTTAAGTGTCAAACTTAGCTCAGTGGTAGCATCCTTGCTGGGCATGAAGGTCATGGGTTCAACTCCATTCTGGAATCTTGCGCACATAATTCAGGCTAACGCTTCTGTACCATGTAGAGAGAGTGCTGCACTATCAAATGTCATTAGATGAGACATACAGGGTCTCATAGCAGCATTCAAAGGGGAGTCCTGGTGTCATGGTCAACATTTAGCCTTCAAACAACACGTAAAAAGATATCTGGTCATTTATTTCACTCTATTTGTGGGACCTTACTGTGTGCCAATTAACTGTTCTGTGTCTACCAGTGACTGTACTGAAAATCTGGTGCAGGGTTGGTTTTAAATGTCCTTTCAGCAACAGGCACAGATTTGCAGTTAGTCCCTTCTGAGCTGGTGCTTACATTGCCAGTTCTCCTCAGTCGTTCCTACCTAGACCTTACATAAGCGCAGATGTGGTTTGTTGCAGGTGCTAGCAGCCCAGCTTTGGAGGTTACTGATCTCCCTTCAATCTTGTACCACATCATTGAGGAAATCCTGTATTTTAGTGCTTCATAACCAACTTACATCACTGATGATCCAACTGAAACATTAACTCTGTTTCTCACCTTGCAGATGCTGGCTGACCTAGTGTCAATTTCTAGCATTTTCTGTTTTTATTTATTAATTTAAACTTGACCTGCTGGTTGCCATGAGATTCTGTAGCTTGTGATATAAACTCAATATTGCTCCCTGAGCTCTGGTGAAAATTTGTATTGTAAAGCACTTTTTCTGCATGTCCTCTTTTTAAAGTCTTTATGTTCTACGTGCTTCTCTTATAGTCTGCTTTCCAGTGAATTAACAAGCAAGAAATATTCATCCATTATTTGTATAGTTACAAGAAGCACAAAATTCTTCAATAATGACTAATTCTTTTGAAGCTAAAACAGTTTACAAATATGCCCTAAAACTGCAATTATTTTTTAAAATGGCTAAAAAGATTGTATCTAGTTTAGAGCTCCAATATGCATACAGCTTCCCCTTGGCCAATTACAGATGGCTGAAAGGAGTACTCAAGGCAATCCTGCCTTAAATGCAAAGTCGATTATGCTTCATTTGGAAGTATCCTATTTAAATTAATCTCAGTCATTTTTATAATGAGAACAGTGAGCACAATAGTGGCTCATATCTGGTTATATAAAAAAGACACACTGGTCACCAAAAGTTTGTTTGGTTTCTGCAGCTGTAGACCTAACCTGGAGTGGGACATTAACTTCAGTCTGTCATATAACCAAACAACTTAGAGTAACTAGCCACCACTTGAATCCTTGGAGTCCACCATACCTGTATGTTGTATCTGGCTGTAGATTTCGAATGATATGGCTAGTGGATCTGTCCACCATTATTGGCTGTCTGTCACCAAAGTCTATACTGTAGCTTGTGATTTCAGAACCATGATCACGAGGCTCTTCCCATTGTATGGCAAGACAAGTTGATGGGGAATCGAGTGGTATATCAAGCTGGTCCTCATCCATTATTTGCAGAAAACTTACAGCAGCTGGAACAGATGCTGGAGTCATACACAAAACCACATCACTGAAAGGACCTGCACCAGCAACATTCAATGCCTGAAAACAGAGATTTGAAAGTTAATAACATACAATACGTTACACTTTTTAAGGTTATCTGGCTTTCAAGTCACATACAGAAACTGTAACTTTCCATTTCCCTTGATAACATCCACTATTGTATTTTGGCACATATGCACTGTGAATTGGTCTTTAACTGGCACCAATTAACAGAGTTTAGTCCAGTTAATGGTTGCAAACTCAATTAGCTTCATTAAGAATGACTCTTATTTACTTAAGTGCTATAAAAGGCTTTGAATTTCATTCAAAACTGCAGGGATTCAAAGTAAACACTAGGAATGCTAGTTGGGAGAGTATGTCAGGGTGGGAGTAAGAATTGAACGGAATGCATTTGGGTTCAGTGCTGGGAACACTACCATTTCTAATTTATATAACAGGCTGATTCAGAAATTCAAGCGTGGTCAAATGAGTAGATGTTGCAGTGAAATTGGAGGAGGCAGCTTAGAACTTACAGAAGGAGTTGAACAAAATAATCGAGTCGGTAGAACAATGACAGATGCAATTTAATCCAGGTAACAACACAGAAAAGAAAAAAAACCCTCCATAAATGGTGTTTAAATAACCAACTCCAGAACTAAACTAGGAAAAGGCTGGGGAGTGGGACTAAGTGAGGTGTTCTTGCAGAGAGACAACATGGACACAATGGGCTGAATGGCCTCCTCTGTGCTGTAACCATTTTATGATTCTAAGCTGTAAGAGATTTGGGGAAATGGACTTGATGATAAACATACCCAACTGATGCAGAGCAGTATTACACAAAGTCAACAGAATGTTAGGAGCATACAGCCCAAACAATAGGTCAGAGGAAGTTGTGATGAGACTACAGATATGAGCAATGATGCAGAAACTTGTTCTGAAGAGTTATATTCGACATGAAACATTAACTCTGTTTCCCTCTCCACAGATGCTGCCAGACCTGCTGAGAATTTATAGCACCTTGTTTTTATTTTGATGCAGAAAATTGGGCATTTCAGCCTATATAAGATAGTAACTGGCGTAGGAAAAAGTAAATCTGTCCATTTAGTTTGAATTAATTTGTAATGTGGAACAAGCTTAAAGTAGTAAAAAGCAAATTTAGTACACAACAGGAAATTCTGCTTCATACAAATAGCAATCAATATTTGAAATAGACTTCTAGAGTTTAATTGAAAACCCAGCAATCTTTCAAGAATTGGAGGAATGAGCAATGGTGGGAATGACTATCCTCATCTGTAATTACATTGTTATGCAGCGACTCCCTAGTATCATCAGCATTCATTGTTTCAACAGAGTTAGTGAATATAAAAAAAGACATTAAAACATAAAATATTAATTTAATCTAATTGAAAGTTTTTTAAAATAAAAAAATAGATTGACTGATGGTGGATTTCATCTTGAAATGGCTGGTGATGCTTATTCCCTGTTTTATCAATTAACACCTTATAACCACATCAGTGGTATATATTACATGGACATATTACCACCTTATCCTTGCCATGTTCATAGGTTCTATATTTTGACACTGAAATAGTTAAAGTTTCTCAATTACCTGCACTCTACAGAAGTAGGTAGTGGCTGGCAAGAGCCCCTTAACTTCATAATTTAGACCAGGTCCACAATAACAGATTTGCATTACACCTTCCACTACTCCCCATTCCAACCTGTACTCTGTCACGTCAGCACCATTACCAGCTGGGGTCTGCAGAAATGAAATTAAGTATATAAACATGTTAAAGTATTTCTGAATATCACACTGCACATGCAAAACATAGCAAGCAAATTTGGTATCCCTGAGCAAAGCAGCCCTCGAGCCTACTCCACTCAGGTTTTCTGGATATGATGCAGTCTAGCCAGCGGCTGCCACTGAAAAGTGCTGCCTTGAAAAAAAAGTTCCACTAGTTCCACAAGTAGCCTGACAGCTGTGGCAGTCACCATCAGCTCCCTTGCCACACTCTCCCCCTTCCTTCCAGGACATAACCTAAACTAGCCCAAAACTGGATTCTTCAGTGCATTACTGATAGGCATTGGCTGCTTGCTGCGATCATGTAATGAAGTTCAAGCAGTAATTTGTCTCAATCCTTAGGTCTCCATCTTTGGGTGCTGGGATCATTCTATCTGGTGCTTCAAAACTGATTTGAACTAATTTCTATGCTAAGGAATTTTGAGGTGCTTTGTCCTCAGGTGTGACTAGCAGCTCAAATCTATATTCCCTATAACTTGCAGAAGTAGTTAACAGTAATTGATTTTTACTCTGCATATGTGAACACTTAAAGAATCCAATTTATGATGAAATAAGAAGTACTTAATTTTTGCCATGGATTTAAAAAGATAAGAGGTATTATACATACTGTCCAACTGACTTGCACACAGGTAGCTGTTTTACACACAACATGTGGAGCTTTGCATTGATCAGGACATCCGGCTGCTGTACAAATTTCACATTTTTCTGAATAAGGTCCATACTGGGCAAAGAAGAAAATACTTCATTAGCAAAGTGTAATTGGTGTTAAAATGTGCGATATGTTTAGTAATGTCAGGGGTCAAAGACCACACTGTATATTATTTATCAGAATGGCTAGTTTATAAAATCTTAAAATCATACTGGACAAAGGTTTTAAAATGACTGAAGCCAAGACTGACCATGACTGAAACAAAAGGCAAGTTCTGGCTTTGAGAAGCTAACACCTCACTATCTCTGAAGAGGCACTAATGAGCACTGTGAATGTAGAGATCAAATCCAAGGAAATTGCAGAAAGGCCATTTACATTTCTAAGGTCAGGCCCAGCCAACGCAGATGATTAGTCTGCAAGGATAAAGGGCCCCTGAAACCTCTGATGAAATTAGTGAGTTGTTGAATTATGGTTGAAACATTACCAATCTCAAGAATCCAGATTAAGGAATATAGATCCTTTGTCCTAGCCACTGTGGAGAGGTGGGATCCAACCTGACTCACCACCCCCCCACCTCAACAAAGTTGCTGGAACCTGTAATATTGCCTTGTGGAGCTGCACAGTTCAGACTGCCATTTTTCCATCAAGCAGGCAGCAGCAGTAAAATGGCTCTGAGAAGGTTTGAATACCTGGTGCCCCACTCTACACTGTTTCTATTGGAACTTCTATACCAGCACCTACAAGACTAATTCATTGTTACATGCCGATCCCATTGTGGGAGTCATCTCTATAGGAAAAGTAAATTATCCAGCATCAGTCTTCAGCTTGCCAACTGTTAGGAAACAGAGATAGCTTAAGTAAGTTATATTGATATTTGTAGGTGTTAGGAATGAATTTTAGCTTTAAAGTTTAAGTTTGATTTGTATTTCTGTATCTGTTTGTTAAGAAAGGTCAAATTGGGTTTTAGTTTCACTTTAAAAAGGTGCCTGCATTTCTAATGAGGTTTTTTATGACTGTTGCAGTGAGGTTAAACGAACAAGAGTAGAAGGATTAGGCTGTTGCCTAGCAACAGGGGTCCAGAGACGCAGGTCCCTTCCACAGACACACACAGAAAAACTAAAGAAACAGCAGTTTTAAGTTCAGTTTGAAGCTAAGACCCCAGAGAGACTGGACATTCGGAGAGGGAGCTGCAGATTTCCCAAAAGAACCAAAAGGTCCCAAGGCCAAAAGAGTGAGATGGAAACAGGGGAAGTCTAAAGCAGACCTTCTAGTCAAAGGACAGGACAGGTCCTGGAAAAGGTCCTGTTAATGAAGTTAAGAGTGAGGGGCAGAAATAAAGGCTCCAAGCTTCAGATTTAAAGAGACAAAAGCTGCAGGAAGCAGGATTTAAAGCAAGGACAGCTTACAAGAGGCAAGACGGTCCAAAAGAGATGGCTGAAGGTCTGTAACTCTTTGCTATGGGCATGTGAAGTAGTGGTACTGCTGATGGCTGGGTTGGTGAGAGAGAGTGTGTGGAAGGCAGCTTGAATGCATATGGCAATCCAGGGAAGAGGAACGTCGGAAGGAGAGTTCAAAACTCTGGAGGTGAACCCTTGTGGAAGGTGTCTGAGAGAAAGCATTGGTTTGGGAGAAGATTCTAAGGCAAAGTCTTGGAGAGTGGAGATTGGAAACCCTTGTGTGAAAGATGGAGTGCAGTGAGATCGATTGGCTCACAGTGTGACAAGCATCTGGATGGAGTTGAGGAGAGATCCATAGCATCTGGTTGAGGTGGCATCTGTCACTTGGCTTCAGAGTTTGGTGTACCTGACCACAGGATCCCTACTAGTACATGGACTATGTACTTACTGTGTACATTAGAGTGTAAGATAGCTTTTGCAACTTGTGTTATTCTTACAAAGCTCTAAATATCTGTAAAGATATAATTGTGGGTAAAGGTGTATTATAATATAGTTAATCTTTTCTTGTTTAATAAATGTTTTATGCTTTTGTTAATAGTTCATTAACTGACTCCGGTGACTCTGTTCGGTAGCCCCTCTCCACGTATTTAAACAAACAAATGAAAGTTAGGATCTATCAGCCTGGGTTCCACCCTGGGAACAGGCCTGTCCAGTGGTAACCTCAGCTGGGGGTCATAACATGACTCTGTGAAAGAATACACTATTGGGCTTGGCTTCTGGACTCACACAAAATAATAATTCTTATTTTGTCTGTGGTCTTTGCCCTGTAACTCTTTCTTTTCTCTATCCTGCCTTTATTGTACGAATGCAAAGGAGGCCACATTGCTAAGCTCTTCTTGCGTTTGAGTTCGTGCAAATAAAATAACCCTTTTAGCTCATCCTATCCGAGTTTGCTGTGGGGTAACTAATAGAGAATTGTATCACATCAAAAATTGAGGGATTGGGAAATATGCCACTGCTTATAAAGGGGGAAATCCTGTTTCCGTTTACGGACAAGTGGCAAGAGGAGAAATCAGGGTTGTTCAAATTAAAACCCACTCCTGTCTGTAACATTAACAAAAATTCAAGCCTAAATTGAAAGATTAGAAAATCCTATTGGCATACAGGATACAGAACTGTAGTATGGACTGCTAAACCTACACTTCATAATAAAGAACAAATTCTTTCCCATTTGAACGACTCAAAACAAACTCATGGTGGGACTCTGTGTGCGTCTTTACCCATATATTACCTGAACACTGATCAATTTGCTGTTATAGTGAGCCTTAGGGAACACTTTTAATTCTTACCCCTGCTTTGTTTGCAGCCCGAAGTCGAAAACTGTACAGCTTTCCTGGAAGCAGGCTGCTGACTGTACATTCCATTTCGGGCCCCTGGTATACTTCCTTGGGATCAGTCAGGTCTGACGTAGACATTTCCAGCTTATAACTCATTACTTGGGAACCGCCAATTATTGGAGGATGGCCTGGTGAGACAAATCACACTTCTACATTTCCTACTTTAAAAAACTTGCATTCATATAATGTCTTTAGCATAGTAGAACATCCCAAGGCTTTACAAGAGCATTATCAAATAAAATAGGATGCAGACCCACATAAGGAAGTACGAGGGCAGTTACCCAAAAGCTTGGTCAAAAAGCTAGTCTGTCAAAATTTTGCATATTGATAATGAATGCTGGAATTTTAAGATGCTTTCTGCAGCTTCATGTAACTAAGTCCCCCGCTGAGATTGTGTTGTGTGGCACTACAACCGTGCTAAACGGGTTGGACTTCGTACAGATCTAGCAACTCAAGACTGGGCAATCACGAGGAGAATTGTACTCAACTACAATCTGTAACCTCCTGGGCCAGCTATCCCCCACTCTACCATTACTACCAAGCCAGAGAATCAATCCTGGTTCAATGAAGGATGCAGGAGGGCATGCCAGAAGTAGCACCAGGCATACCTAAGAATGAGGCATCAACCTGGTGAAGTTACAACATGGGACTACTTGCATGCCAACCAGCATATGCAGCAAGTGATGGACAGAGCTAAGTGATTCCACAACCAACGGATCAGATCTAAGCTCTGCAGCCCTCCACATCCAGATGTGAATGGCAGTGGATAATTAAACAACTTATTGAGGTGGTGGCGTAGTGGCATTGTTACAGCAGATGGTGAAATTTGAATTCAATAAAAATTTTGAATTAAAAGTCTGATGATGACCACAAAACCATTGTTGTAAAAACCCATCTGGTTCACTAATTTCTTTTAGGCAAGGAAATCTGCCATCCTTAACTGGTCTGGCCTAGATGTGACTCTAGACCTACAGTAATGTGGTTGACTCTTAAAATGCCCTCTGAACAAGGGCAATTAGGGACGGGCAATAAATGCTGGCTTAGCCAGCGATGCCCACATCCCATGAACGAATAAAAAAAACTCACTGGAGGAGGCGGCTCCATGAATATCCCTATCATTGAGGAGCCCAGCACGTCCGTGCAAAAGGTAAGGCTGAAGCACTTGCTACAATTTTCAGCCAGAAATGCCGAGTGGATGATCCACCTCAGCTTCCTCCCGGGGTCCCCAGCATCATAGATGCCAGTCTTCAGACAATTCGATTCATTCCACATGATATCAAGAAACGGCTGAAGGCGCTGGATACTGCAAAGGCTATGAGTCCTGACAATATTCTGGCAATAGTAATGAAGACTTGCTCCAGAACTTGCCACGCCTCTATAACACTGGCATCTACCCAGCAATGTGGCAGGTACGTCCTGCACACAAAAAGCAGGACAAATGCAACCTGCCCAATTACTTCCCCATCAGTCTACTCTCCATCATCGGTAAAGTGATGGAGGGGTCATCAACAGTGCTATCAAGCTGTACTTGCTTAGAAATAACCTGATCACTGATGCTCAGTTTAGGTTCTGCCCAGGTCACTCAGCTCCTGAGCTCATTACAGCTTTGGTTGAAATATGGACAAAAGAGCTGAATTCCAGAGGTGAGGTGAGAGTGACTGCTCTTGACATCAAGGCCGCATTTGACTGAGTGTGTTATCAAGGAGCCCTAGCAAAACTGGAGTAAATGGAAATCAGGGGGGAAACTCTCAGCTGGTTGAAGTCATACCTAGCACAAAGGAAGATAGTTGTGGTTGTGGGAGGTCAGTTATATTAGTTCCAGGACATCACTGCAGGAGTTCCTTAGAGGAGTGTCCTAGGCCGAAGCATCTTCAGCTGATGAATGCACGATGTTCAGCATCATTCGCAACTCCTTAGATACTGAAGCAGACTATGTCCAAATGCAGCAAGACCTGGACAACATCGAGGCTTGGGCTGACAAGTGGCAAGTAACATTTGTGCCGCACAAGTGCCAGGCAATGACCATCTCCAACAAGAGAGAATCCAAGCATCGCCCCTTGACTTTCAATGGCATTACCATTGCTGAATCCCCCACTATCAAGAATCCTAGGGGTTACCATTGACCAGAAACTGAACTGGACTAGCCATATAAATACTGTAGCTACAAGGGGCTAGGAATCCTGCAGCGGGTAACTCACCTCCTGACTTCCAAAAGCCTGTCCACAATCTACAAGGCACAAATCAGGTGTGTGATGGAAGACTTTTCCCCTATCTGGATGAATGCAGCTCCAACATCACTCAAGAAGCTTGACACCATCCAGGGCAAAGCAGCCCACTTGATTAACACCCCATCCATAAACACTCACTCCCTCCACCACCAACTCACAGTAGCAGCAGTGTACACCATTTATAAGATGCACTGCAGAAACTCACTAAGGCTCCTTAGACAGCACCTTCCAAACCCACGACCACTACCACCTAGAAGGAAAAGGGCAGCAGACACTTGGGAAAAGCAATTTTGACCAAGCAACAGTGAATGAATGGCGATTATTCTTACAAGCCACTCACCATCCTGACTTGTTAATTCACTGTCGCTGGGTCAAAATCTTGGAACTCCATCCGTAACAGCACTGTGGGTGCACCTACATCACATGGACTGCAGTGGTTCAAGAAGGTAGCTCACCACCACCTTCTCGAGGGCAATTAGGGATTGGCAATAAACGCTGGCCTAGCCAGTGAAGCCCACATCCCTTGAATGAATAAAAAAAAAGTAAAGCTTGAACAACTCAGACATAATGGAACCCACAATAGGCTCTATTTGCACAATTATTTATTGTGATCAAATTCCTGAGGGAAGTTAAATAGTGCTCAGGTTAATTATATTGGGCACAGATACTGGTTTAGGCATTTGACATGTTGTTATACAATTACTATCATGTCACTAGGCTGCTAAAGTCTCATATGTTCTACCAAAGTACCTAATCAAAGTAAAAAGTAAATATGAAAAGTACATAATATGAAATATATAATACAAGATGTAATTTCCAAATAGTTTTGGACATTAAGGGAACCAACCAATATGGGCTTAGGCAAGCAAGTGGAATTAATGCAGAAGCTCAGGCATGATCTTATTGAACAGCGGAGTAGGCTTGAGGGACTATTATGGCCTACTCCTGCTCCCATTTCTTATAGGTTATCAGTTTTGAGTGAAATTAAATATCCAGCAGCAATTGTTACACTTTATTAAACAGTATTTACATGGCAAACTATCCAAATCTAAGGCAGGGAAAGAAAATAAAGATAAATGCACCTTAATTTTAGACTTTTTTTTAAACATGAGGAAGGATTATTCTTAGTTGCATAAAACTAGTTGTACCTGCTACCAACTTTGATACTAATTAAAACATTTGTATAATTTAAGCAATATTTGTGTAAAAAGTCTAGGTCTAGGTTGAAATGTCCTTCCATACCAAGTTGCAGCTTTGGAAGAGGAATGGAGGTTTCAAGTTCAATGTTTTATTTCTGGGCTTCAAAGCTCAAACATGGTGTCGTTTCAGTCTCCAAATTAACATACAAACAAAAACAGCTCAAGATTCTTTAACTTGCAGGGAGCCACAAGGCTTACAAAAATTTAGTTTGAGTGCTTAAATTCCAAAGCACTTATCTGACACAGGTAGACATTTTTTAATATGCCAATAGAGAACTACATGAGTTTAATATGGGGCAATTAGATCATTCTTTATAAACTACACACCTCCAGTTTTGAACCATTCATTCAAATAATGAATTCTCAGAAAATAAATCATTGAACAAATTTTTCAAGATGTAAAATTGTTAAGCTAAGTATGACATGTTATGGTTCAACAAATGATACTCCTCCAAGAAAAAAAAAAATCAAATTTTCTATCAGGTACATGGGTCAGAGTGGAACAAGGATAGATAGTGGCAATCTCTTAAAGCATGCTGCCTCAACATAAAAAATAATTTATAATCACTGTGCTGAAATCATTCTCTGCTCTCAACTTCACATACCATCACAGAACAAAAGAACTTAAATTTGCTCTAGAGACAAATGGTTCTTACCCCATCGTAACTGTATTTCTCTTGCCCGTGCTTTACCTACAAGTCTTGGTGGTTGGCAAGGACCAGGAGGAACTGCTGGTGTCTGCACTAGTAATGTTTCTGAGACCTGTAAAAGATGTACATTACAATAATGAGTTATCGTGCTCATGTTAAAGGAACATTGTTACTTAGGACCAGAGATATCAAAACCTTTCCCTACTCAACACAACAATCATGGAAGTGCCAGTTTGGCTCAGTGGTACCACTCATCAGGAAGAACGTCATGTGTTCAAGCCCCATTCCAGGCATGAGTACAGTACCGAGGGTATACTTAGAAACATGGATAACAGGAGTAGGCCATTCGGCCCTTCAAGCCTGCTCTGCCATTCAATATAATCATGGCTGAATTTCTATCCCAAAGCCATACTCCCACTCTCATTGATCCTTTAGAGTTCCTTCTTAAATATATTCAGTGATTTGGCCTCCACAGCCTTCTGTGGTAGAGAAGTCCACAGGTTCACCACCACCCTGAGTGGAGTTCCTCCTCCTCTCAGTCCTAAATGGTCTAACCCGTATTCTGAGACTGAGACCCCTTATTCTAGATGCCTCAACCAGAAGAAACATCATCCCTACATCCAGTCTGTTCAGTTCTGTCAGAATTTTATATGTTTCAAAGAGGTCCCTTCTCATTCGTCTAAACAGTGAATACAGGCCTAGTCGCCCCAACCTCTCCTCATACTTCAATTTTGCCATTCCAGGAATCAGTCTAGTGAACATTCGCTGCAATCCCTCTATGGCAAGTATATACTGCATTATCAGAGGCGCTGTCTTTTCCATAAGATGTTGATGTGAGGCCCTGACTATTCAAATGAATGTTAAAGATCCCAAGCAATATTCAGACTTTAGGAAGCATTCTGTATCCTGGCCAACACTTATCCCTCAACCGTCATTACTGATAATGTGGCTGTTTATTCTTATTGCTGCTTCCAGTACCTTTTGGTATACAATTTGGCACATACCTACTGTTATGGACAGGGGAGGGAGGCAAAACTGAAATCTTTTTTGGCTGTCTGTCTGTAAGCAGGTGCATTTTACTTATAGGCTGTGGCACGTTTCCCCAAACCCTCTGTTTGCGAGGTCAATTTGTAACATGACTCGCTACATAGAAACATAGACAATAGGAGGAGTGGGCCATTCAGCCCTTTGAGCCTGCATTCACTATGATCATGGCTGACCATCCAACTCCATTGCCTGCTCTCACTTTCTCCCCATATCCTTTTATCCCTTTCTCCCTAAGAGCTATATCTAACTCCTTCTTGAAAACATACAGGGCAGAATTTTCTGGCTGTCGGGCAGGTGGGCCTGACCCAATCTCCGGCAGGCGGGGAGCCGATCCCTGCCGGAGAAGCGGGCCCTGCCGCCATTTTACGTGTGTTGGCCAATTAAGGCCTGCCCAGCATGACGTCCGGTGGGAAGCGCTATGTGCTTCCTGTGCAGGCGAGAGGGATTCCCCAAAAGCGAGAGTGTGCTCTTTCAGGCGTGCGCACGAAAGAGCGCACATCTCCCTGAGGCTAAGTGCTGCCTCAGGGAGATCACTTACACTTCTAAAAATATGAAAATTAGAAAAAAAGAATCCCTAACATGTCCCCCTCATGTGACAATGTCACATGAGATGGGACATGTTCATAATTTACATTATAAGTTTATCAAACTTTTAAAATTCCTACATGAAACCTCATCCTACCGGTGGATGAGGTTTCATGTATTTGTTATTGCCCGCCGGGGCTCCTGGCCGGGCAGGTCCTTTAATTGTTTAAATGATCCTGTAAATAGCCTCAATTGGCCATTGACAGGTCGGTGGGCCCACAGCCGATTTGGCTGTGCCCCCGCCTTCCTGAAAATTTAAATGGGGCGGGATGACATCGGGGGTTCTGCCCAATATCATCCTGCGTCATTTTATGTGTCAGCGAGTAGGCCCCGCCCCTGCTCGCCAATGGCAAAATTCAGCCCACAGTACCAATGTTAGGGGAAGCAACAACTTTATATTGTATGATAAGTACTGATTGGATGGCAAGTGGACTCTGATTGGCAAAGGCATTGCCATGGAGAATGCACCAGTTAATGGTGACTGACAGTTAACTGCGAAGCATTGTTTGAAATTTTAAACCAGGCAACTTGACTCTGATTGGTCAAAGAATTGCCCCGAGGAATGTACCAGCAAATGGCTGGCACTTATCTTGTTTAGCTGAAACAGGTGCAATGTGTATACACATTCTTTCTGTCTGCAAAGAACAGGGCCCTGTGTGTTAATAAATGTAGCTTCCAGTACACGCAAATGCGCCTCACTGCAAGCCCGACTGACAACCTTAAATTGGTTGTCAGTGTAATTTTTAGCACACTGAGGATTATTTAGTAAATATTGTCCAATTGTGGAATCACATCTATTGTTGGACGGTGTGTTTTGAGTTTTGCAAACACAGGCTGTTGGGTACAGTCTGTACCTTGCCCATTGCACAACCTTATCTTTCTGAAATGTGCTCATCAGTCGCTTGAGGGAGAAAAAAATGGAAATGTACCCCCCACCCACTCCAGCAAAAAGGTTGGACAAGCCTGGCCTATACTCACTGGAGTTTAGAAGAATGGGAGATGATCTGAAACATATATGATTCTGAGGGGGCTTGACAGGGCATATACTTAGAGGATGTCTTTTCTCGTGGGGGATGTTAGAACTAACACCACAGTTTAAAAATAAGGGGTCTCTCATTTAAGATGGAGATAAGGAGGTATTTCTTCTCTCAGAGGGTCGTTAGCCTTTGAAATTCTCTTCCGCAGAGAGCAATGGATGCTGGGCCATTGAATATATTCAAGGCTGTGTTAGATAGATTTTTGATTGACAAGAGAGTCAAGGGTTATGGGGGACAGGCAGGAAGGTGGAGTTAAGGCCACAATAAGATTCTTATTGATTGGCATAGTAGGCTCGATGGGCCAAAAAGCCTACTTCCGCTCCTATTTCTTATGATAAGTTACAGTCCATTTTAAACGTGGATGTGTTAAATGGTGGTGACTGCATATAAATTTAACAATTCTTTCTTTTCATATTTAGCCCGTTTATAGAGCAATACACATTTTAAAAACTGAAAATAAATTGTAATGGGTATTGCATGTTTACTCCTGTAAAATAATGCCAACGGATTTTCGTCTCTCTTTAGTGGTAAGCACACTGAGTCACTAGCTTTGTTCTAGGAAATAAAAATAAAATGCACATTTTTCTAATTAACAGCAGGCACATTACTGCAACAAGAAATGGTTTCAAATTAGACTCAGCTTAATGTTTGCAGATATGCAATTTTTCCTGGTTTAAATCTCTGTAGATTAGACAAGCTTCTGAAGGACATGTTGATTCCGTCCATTATTGTTAAAAGAAATATACAATTTTCACAGAATAAATTTAGTTGGATGTGCTAAATGATGTTAAATTCTATCTACTGAAATTACCTTATAGCTACCTTCAGCATAATTTTTGATTCATATTTAAATTATATTAACTGTTTAAAGGAAATCAAATGGAATTAAAGCTCATTTTTGAAGTTTATAGATCAAGGGGAAATGTTTCCTCTATTTAAATTGTGAATAGAAATCGCAGTGCAAGAAACCGGTGTTCATGTTTTACAGAAGTACAAGCCTTTATAGATCTCTTTTAACTTTTTGAAGTAAGCTTTCCCTCAATTTCTTTTGCAAAGAATGAACTCATTTAAACAATGTATCCAATTTCTAATGTTACCAGGTTCATATTCATTTTATTACAAAGGGAGCATTTTAAGTGATCATTATGATAAATCTCAACATTACCGAACTCTGTCCTCCTTCACTGATGCAGTAAATTCGCAACTGGTAAGTACATCCAGGATTAAGATGGTCACACACATATTCTCTGGTCGATCCACTGTAAACCATGTCCCACTTATTCCCTGAAACTAAATTAGGAATAGATCACCAGTTGTTCTTTCAACAGCAAAACCACAAATTGATTGGCAAGTTCCTTAAAACAAGCTGCTGCATATTTTGTCACAATTTAATTGATGACACACTTAAGATTGGTTGGAAATGATCCCATTCTCTCTCAAAAATCAAAAGTGTGTTTGTTTGTATACATTTACTAGTATGAAATAATACAGTCACTTTAGTCTGTCACACATCATCCAGGCCTGGACATGTATCACCATTCCGTCATCATCGCCTTGTCAAAATCCCGGAACTCACTACCTAACAGCATTGTGGGAGCACCTTCATATAGTGGGGTTGAGAAAGAGAACGCGCAGAAAAGAGAAAGAGTTTCACATTTTCTCTAATGTGTGTGTGGAAAAAATGTTACTTGTTTTTTCTTCTAACTTGCCTTATGGTAAATCCATAAGGCAAGTTATCACATTATTTAGCAGATAAAGTGCTGTAGTAGCCTGGCTGCATTTTTAAATGCAAGTTGAAATGTTGGTGGTAGTATTTACTCAAGCTCCTTATTAAAAGTAAATAGGTCTAAAATGTTATGAAAAGGATTATCTGTCTAAGGTAAGAACTTTAGAACTAAATAGGCAGCAAACTTTCCATTTTGATGTTTAATTTACATTCCTTATCACAGTTTTGAGGCAAGGTTACATGCTGTCTTCACTGAATACTATACACTACAAATACAGTCCCTTCCTCAGACGGGAACCTGCACCACCATTTATATTTTTACTTAAGGTGCTTGATACTTCTGAGCCAAGTCAAATATATATTACAAAGGACTAATTCAGAGCAAAACCTACATTGAATTTGACTATGTCTTACCATTTGCACCTACTGACATCTCAACCACGTACTTCGTAATTGCGGACCCTCCATTATCCTTGGGTGGATCTGGAAGAGAAGAACTGAACTAATGATGGGAAGGTCAGACACTCAATTTTGTAAACACAGATGTACTGAAAAACATGGATATGTTAAAAGAATTTATATGTTATTAAGCATATTTTAAGTGGTTTTCATGTAGGTGATTTCATATACAGTGGAACCTCAATTATCTGCAGTCTCATCATTTAATTCCTGGTTCATTAATCAGAGTTTTGGCACCCAATGAATGGCTAGCAAAAGTTGTCACTTCTGGGTGCCCTTTCTACAAATACTGACCCACACCTTTGGATTCCTCTATAAATACTGACCCACTACTGAGACCACCCCTCCTTTACAAATAACGATTTGCTCATGAGAACTCTCCCACAAATACTGATTCATTCCTGGGGAAGACGTCCCCTTCCCCCTTCCAAAACAAATCTTGACACACAGTTTTAAGGATCCCCTTGCTCTCACGCCCAAAAGGTGTCTGGCACCCTAAAGAAAATAATGCTGTAATTTGTAGAAAGACTTTTAATGAGTATTTAGAACTAGAGGTGAGCTCGCATATTTCTTAAACGTAGCAAGTTAAGATCTGGAATGCACTACCCAAAAGGGTGTTGGAAGCAGATTCAATAATAAGTTTCAAAAGGGAATAGGATAAATACTTAAAAATTGAAAACTTTGCAGGGCTGTGGGAAAAGAACAGAGGAGTGGGACTAATGGATAACTCTTTCAAAAAAAGAGTGGCAGAGGCAAGATGTGCTGAATTCTACGACCAGGGGCTACAACCATATCTGTTCTTCATTCACCTCCAGTGTTCCGCTCCTACCAGAAGGGCCAATGAGATCTGGAATAGTTCATCTGTCGGTTGTATTAAAGATCCCCATGCACTTCTCTGCAAATCCAGTTGTTGGGACCGCTCACAAACCCAAGGATGCCAGCTATATATGCTCTTTCCATGGCATCCTCCTATACAGGTGAGCACTTGTGGCATAATGTCCACACTTCCATCAATGCTGTCAGTTCCTGAAGCAATGAATCAATACAGATCCTGCCTATTTAAAAGAGTTCCTGTCTTGGTGGTGACTGTAGTGTAAGGATCTGTATAAGATGACTGTAGTATAAGGATCTGGCACATATTGGGTTAAGTCGGGACTGTGTACAGTTCCGCCCACAAAGTGATGTATGAGAGTACATGGCCTACACTTAGAGGCCAGTACGGTATGGGACGGAGCTGCGTGCAGACCTAAGCATGGGGACCTAGCTTGTACCCTTTACTGTAGATTTGTAAATAGTTTTGTGGTTGAAGATTTAGAGTTAACCTGCTAAAGACTATGAAGGCTTCATCAACCTACTGAGATGTAGCCAACACTGTGGGCACCTTCCTTGAGAAAGGTTGTGAAGGCAGTGGACAGAGTATAGAGGGGATTCACAAGAAAGATTCCAGGGATGAAGAACTGTAGCAATGAGGATAGTTGAAGAGGTTGGGACTGCTTTCCTTGGAGCAAAGGTGACTAAGAGAGCAGACTTGATAGAGGTATTCAAGGTCCTGAGGGGTATGGACAGGGTAAATAGTGAGAAACAGTTCCCACTCAAGGGAGCATCAAGAACTAGAGGGCATAAAGTGATAGAGGTCTACAGGACAGAAAAAGGCCCCACGGCCCATCAAGTCTGCACCTGTCAAACAAGCACCTAACTATTCTAATCCCATTTTCCAGCACTAGGCCCATAGCCTTGTATGCCATGGCATCTCAAGTGCACACCCAAATATATCTTAAATGTTATGAAGGTTTCTGCCTCTACCACCCTTTCAGGCAGTGAGTTCCAGATTCCCACCACCCTCTGGGTGAAAAAATTCTTCCTCACATCCCTTCTAAACCTCCTGCCCCTTACCTTAAATCTATGCCCCCTGGTTACTGATCCCTCCACCAAGGGGAAAAGTTCTTTCCTGTCTACCCTATCAATGCCCCTCATAATTTTATACACCTCAATCATGTTCCCCCTCAATCTCCTCTGCTCCAGGGAAAATAACCCCAGTCTACCCAATCTCTCCTCATAACTAAAACTCTCCAGCCCAGGCAACATCCTGGTAAATCTCCTCTGCACTCTCTCTGGTGCAAACACATCCTTCCTATAATGCGGATTCCAGAACTGCACGCAATACTCCATAGCTGTGGCCCAACCAGTGTTTTATACAGTTCCAGCATAACCTCCCTGCTCTTATATTCTATGCCTCGGCTAATAAAGGCAAGTATCCCATCTGCCTTCTTAACCACCTTATCTACCTGTCTTAAGGGACCCGTGGACATGCAGACCAAGGTCCCTCTGATCCTTGGTACTTCCCAGGGTCCTACCATTCATCATGTATTCTCTTGCCTTGTTTGCCCTGTCCAAGTGCATCACCTCACACTTCTCTGGATTAAATCCCATTTGCTACTGATTAGCCCATCTGACCAACCCGTCAATATCCTTCTGTAATCTAAGGCTATCCTCCTCACTATTTACCACCCCACCAATTTTCGTGTCATCTGCAAACTTACTGATCAATCCTCCTACATTCAAGTCTAAATCCTTTATATATACCACAAACAGCAAGGGGCCCAACACCGATCCCTGTGGAACCCCACTGGACACAGGCATCCAGTCACAAAAACACCCTCCAACCATCACCCTCTGCTTCCTGCCACTCAGCCAATTCTGGATCTAATTTGCCAAATTGCCTTGGATCCCATGGGCTCTTACTTTGTTAACAGTCTCCCATGCGGGACCTTATCAAAAACCTTGCTGAAGTCCAAGTAGACTATGTCAAATGCATTGACCTCATCTACACACCTGGTCACCTCTTCGAAAAATTCAATCAAATTGTCCACTTAACAAAACCATGTGGCTGTCCTTGGTTAATCCCTGCCTCTCCAAGAGCAGATTAATTCTGTCCCTCAGAGTTGCTTCCAATAGTATCCCCACCACTGAGGTTAGACTGACTGGCCTGTAGTTCCCTGGTTTATCCCTTCCTCCCTTCTTGAATAATGGTACCACTTTGGCTGTCCTCCAGTCCTCTGGCACCTCTCTTGTGGCCATAGAGGTATTGAAAATTATTGCCAGTGCCCCTGCTATCTCCTCCCTTGCCTCACGCAACAGCCTGGGATACATTTTACCCGGGCCTGGAGATTTATCTACTTTTAAGCCTGCCAGACCACTTAGAATTTCCTCCCTTTCTATGCTAATTTCTTCAATTATATCACAGTCCTCCTGCCCGATTTCCATACCCACATCATCCCTCTCACTTGTGAACACCAACACAAAGTATTCATTTAGAACTCTACCTACATCTTCCGGCTCCACACACAAATTACCACTATGGTCCTTAATGGGCCCTACTCTTTCCCTAGTTATCCTCTTACTCTTAATGTACTTGTAAATCAACTTTGGATTTTCCTTTATTTTACCTGCCAATGTTTCTTCATGCCCCCTTTTTGCTCTCCAAATTTCCTTTTAGTTCCCCCCTACACATTCTATACTCCTCTAGGGCTTCCACTGTTTTGAGCCCTCGGTATCTGTCATAAGCCTCCCTTTTTTGCTTTATCCAATCCTGTATATCCCTCGACATCTAGGGTTCCCTGGATTTGTTGGTCCCACCCTTTGTCTTTACTGGAATATGTTGGCCCTGTACTCTCCCTATTTCCTTCTTGAATCAGTCCCACTGTTCTGATGCAGATTTACCTAAAAGCAGATGCTCCCAGTCCATTCCGGCCAAATCATATCTGATCTTATTAAAACTGGTCTTCCCCCTATTTAGAACTCTGATTTCTGGCCCATCCTTGTCCTTTTCCATAACAACCTTGAATCTAACGGAGTTATGATCACCATCTGCAAAACGCTCCCCCATTGATATCTCTACCACTTACCTGGCTTCATTCCCTAAAATTAAGTTTAGGACTTGTAGGACCTTCTACAAACTGGCTTAAAAAGCTCTCCTGGATTTAGGAATTTTGCCCCCTCTAAACCTATCACACTATGACTAACCCAGTTAATGTTGGGGAAGCTGAAACCCCCTATTACTACCCTATTTTTTATACTTCTCTGAAATTTGCCTACATATTTCCTTTTCTATTTTCTCTATTTGGGGGCTTATAGTACATTCCCAGCAATGCGATTGCTTCTTTTTTGTTTTTAAGTTCTACCCATATGGCTTCATTTGAGGAGCCTTCTAAGATGTCATCCCTCCTTCCTGCTGTAATTGATTCCTTGATCAATATTGCGATACCCTCTCTTCTATCTCCTTCCCTGTCTCGCCTGAAGACCCTACATCCTGGGATATTGAGCTGCCAATCCTGCCCCTCTCAACCATGTCTCTGTGACAGCAATGACATCATACTTACGTGTGTTAATTTGTGCCCTCAACTCATCTGCCTTATTCG
This sequence comes from Carcharodon carcharias, assembly GCF_017639515.1. NCBI lineage: Eukaryota > Metazoa > Chordata > Chondrichthyes > Lamniformes > Lamnidae > Carcharodon > Carcharodon carcharias. Next base: position 96,782,939 of record NC_054484.1, on the reverse strand, counting down.
TCAGACTCCTTACATTAAAATAAATACCATCCAACCTTGCCAAACTCCCTTATGTCTTAACTGGCCCATAATTTCTATGCCTTCCAGACTCACTTGCTCTCTCTTCTAATTTTGGTTGAGCATCTACCCCTGCTGAACCTCCTCTCAGGATCCCACCCCCTGCCAAGTTAGTTTAAACCCTCCCCAACAGCACTAGCAAACCTCCTCGCAAGGATGTTAGTTCCATTCCGGTTCAGGTGAAACCTGTCCACCTTGTACAGGACCCACTGCCTCCCAGAAATCTAAAGCCCTCCCTCCTGCACTATCTCTCCAGCCACACATTCATATGGACTAACCTATTTCTATACTCACTAGCGTGTGGCACCAGACGTAATCCACAGATAACTACCTTTGAGGTTGTTTTTTAATCTGCTTCCTAGCTTCCTAAATTCTGCTTGCAGGACCTCATCTCTCTTTCCACCTATGTTCTTGGTACCAATATGTACCACAATCTCTGTCTGTTTGCCCTCCCCTTTTAGAATGCCCTGCAGCCGTTCAGTGACATCCTTGACCCTAGCACCAGGGAGGCAACATACCACCTGAAGGCATGTCTATGGCTGCAGAAATGCCTGTCTGTTCCCTTTACTATTGAGTCTCCTACCACTATTGCTCTTCCCCACTTTTTCCTCCCCCCCACCCCCCGGCAGCTGAGCCACTCACAGTGCCAAGAGCGTGGCTTCACTCCTCAGAGGAACCGTCACTCTCACCGTTTTCCAACACAGAGAAGCGGTTCTTGAAACCTGGGGTTTCCTGACTATCCCCCTGACACCTTTCTTCTGACTGATGGTCACCCATTCCCTCTGTCTGCACTTCCATAAGCAGTGGGGTGACCAGGTCTAAAAACATGCTAGCCACAAAACTCTCAGCCTCGCGCGCACAGTGCCTCCAGCTGCCGCTAAAGCTTTGAAACTTGGAACTCAAGTAGCTCAAGACATGGATTCAAAATAATTGACAAATGGAGTATAAGTGATGTGAGGAAAACATTTTTCACCCAGAGGATAGTTGGAGCCTGGAATGACCTTCCTGGGAGAGTGGTGGAAGCTGGTTTAATCGAGGTATCCAAAAAGGAATTGGATGACTATCTGAAGAGAAAGAATGTGCATGGTTACGGGGATAAGGCAGGGGAGTGGGACAAGGTGGAATGCTCTTTCAGAGAGTCAGTGAAAACTCGACCAGCTGAATGGCTTCCTTCCTTCTGCAAAACCTCTGTGATTCTGTGAACATGGTGGCAGAAAAGGGATGAAAGCCCACAACCCCTCTAAAATGCAGAGAGGGACCGAAATGCTGGAAGGCTGAGAAAAATTCAATAAAGCAGTCTGCTCTGAAAAGAAGCTGCAGAAGCAGGGATGCAGAGGAAAAATTGCCAGGAAAACGGTCCAAAGAAAGGCTTGGAAGCTGAAGGCAGAGCTTTAAAATTCCTTACTGCAGCAGAGGACGCCATTGAATCTCCTTTAAAAGTCCAGCTTCAGAGTGCAGGGTCAGTAGAACTTACAGGGTGTGCTAAATCTTTTAAAGTTTCAGGTTGCAACAAGTCCTGAGAAATCTTTAAAGTAATTCAGTGTCAGAAGTGCAGTTTGAAAGAAACCCAGCGCGAAAACCAAATCTCTGAGTTGGAGCCTGATCACGTAAAAAGTGAATTAATTAAATACTTCGGGAACATTACAACTGTTCAGCTCGTTAAGAAGCAATCAGCAGCAGCTCGAATTCGGCGGACTCTTGAGTCAAGAAAACTAAAAGGCTGAACAAATCTGCAAGCAGCCTTTGTTAAAAGGTTTTCAAGCTATGCGTCATCGCCATTGTAGCGGAGCCTGTAAAAATTGGCAAGCGGGAGAAATCCCTTTGTCTTCAAATAAACGGCAACACCATCTTGGAATCCAGAAAGTTGTTACTGAAGAACATACACTTTTAAAAATGTATTCATGGATCAGAATTCCACACGTCCACATTAAATCTGGCTAATCCAAGGCTCAGATCAATCACAAGGATGAAAAGATTCTTAACATACAGCATTGCTTCAGGGTTAAATAAGTCAGAAGAGCAAGAAAACATGCTGCTTTACTCGGTAGGCCCGATTACAGACGACATTATTGCACAACAGACAACTGATGAATCATCTGCAAAATTCGAAGATGCACTAAAATCATTTAACATTTACTTCAATATAAGAAGCAATAAAATACTTGAAAGAGCTAAATCCAAAAGAGGATCCAACAGCCATGGCAACCAGTAGATTCATTCATCATTGATCTCTACATGATGGCAGAAGGTTGTGAATATGGAGATTTAAAATCTGAACTCATCAGAGACAGAATAGTGGTAGGAGTAGCAGATGATGCACTTTCTGACCTCCTGCAAATAAAGGAAGATCTAACACTGGAAAAGGCAATCCAGATAGTTACACAGCCACAATCCGAGAGCAGGACACAATCAATTTAAGGGGAGAGAATAAAATGTAGTGCAGAGGCCAAACCTCAGTCCAGCTAGTTAAGCCACAGACACTCTAGTTAAGCAACAGGGCTGGGCATTAAGGCAAGTCGTGTAAGGGAAAAACTCCGAAATGCGTAGAAGGCCTAATGATGATTCACAAGGTCAAGACTGCAAACCCAGAAGGCTCACAACCATTCTTCTTGGGTGAGGTCAAACATCTTGGTTTCTCATTTTGGAATGTAGGCATTTTTGCCAATGGCCATTTAACAAATTTAAAATTAGATTCAGGAGCCAGCAAAACGGTCCTGTTACGGACAAAGGATTGTAGCTAAAAGACCTCTGACTTTGAACAACGGACACACCACTTTACGGGCTTGAGGAATTTGACTTCCAGTCATGGGCATAATCCTGGAACCACTAAGGCATAGTGGCAAACATTTTCAAGTTGATATATATCATCTGTAACCAGCCTCTCGCTCTTTCCTGAGCAGGGATGCCTGCATAGCTTGGGATCTCCTCAAAATGGTACAGGATATCGAGACTGGATCTGTGGCAGAAGGCGAGGGGACCAACAAGAAGGAAAAACATACTTGACCTCACCCTCAGCAACCTGCCTGCCACAGATGCATCTGTCCATGACAGTATCAGTAGGGGTGATCACCACACAGTCATTGTGGAGACGAAGTCCCATCTTCAAATTGAGTATGGCCTCCATTGTGTTGTGTGGCACTACCACCGTGCTAAATGGGATAGATTTTGAACAGATCGAGCAACTCAAAATTAAGCAACATGAGGCACTGTGGGCCATCAGCAGAAACGGAATTGTACCCAACCACAATCTGTCATCTTATGGCCCAGCATATCCCCCACTCTACCATTACCACCAAGCCAGGGGATCAACTGGTTCAATGAAGAGTGAAGGAGGGCATGACAGAAGCAGCACCAGGCATACCTAAGAATGAAGTGTCAACCTGGTGAAGCACAGGACTACTTGCGTGCCAAACAGCATAAGGAGCAAATGAGAGACAGAGCTAAGTGAATCTACAACCAACCGATCAGATCTAAGCTCTGTAGACCTGCCACATCCAGTCCTGAATGGTGGTGGACAATTAAACAACTCACTGGATAAGGAGGCTCCTCAAATGTCCCCACCCTCAATAACATACAGCTTTGGTCCAAAGAGGACAAAAGAACTGAATTCCAGAGGTGAAGTGAGAGAGATAGCCCTTGAAATCAAGGCAGCATTTGACCAAGTGTGGCATCAAAGAACCCTAGCAAAATTGGAGTCAATGGAAATCAGGGGGAAAACTCTCCACTGGTTGGAGTCATAACTAGCACAAAGGAAGATGGTTGTGGTTGTTGGAGGTCAATCATCTCAGCTCTGGGACACCACTGCAGGAGTTCCTCAGGCTAGTGTCCTAGGCCTAACCATCTTGAGCCGCTTCATCAACAACCTTTCCCCCATCACAGGTCAGGAGTGGAGATGCACAATGTTCAGCACCATTTGCAACCCCTTAGATACTGAAGCAGTCTATGTCTAAATGCAGCAAGAACTGGGCAATATTCAGTCTTGGGCTGACAAGTGGCAAGTAACATTCAAACTACACAAGTGTCAAGCATTGACCATCTCCAACGAGAGAGAATCTAACCATTGCCCTTTGACTTTCAACGGCATTACCATCACTGAATTCCCCACTATCAACATCCTGGGCGTTACCACTGACTAGAAACTGAACTGGATGAGCCATATAAATACTGTGGCTACAAGAGCAGGTCAGAGGCTAGGAATCCTGCAGTGAGTAACTCACCTCTTGACTCTCGAAAGCCTGTCCATCATCTACAAAGCACAAATCAGGAGTGTGATGGAATACTCCCCACCTGCCTGGGTGAGTGCAGCTCCAACAACACCCAAGAAGCTTGACACCATCCAGGACAAAGCAGCCCACTTGATTGGCACCACATCCACAAACATTCACTCCCTCCACCACCGATGCACAGTGGCAGCAGTGTGTACCATCTACGAGATACACTGCAGAAACTCACCAAGGTTCCTTAGGCAGCACCTTCCAAACCCATGACCAGTACCGAGAAGGACGAGGGCAGCAGACAAATGGGAACATCACCACCTGATGTTCCCCTCCAAGCCACTCACCATCCTGATTTGGAACTATATCGCCATTTCTTCACTGTCGCTGGGTCAAAATCCTGGAACTCCCTCCCTAATAGCATTGTGGGTGTACCTACACCACATGGACTGAAATGGTTCAAGAATGCAGCTCACCACCACTTTCTCAAGGGCAATTAGGGTCAGGCAGTAAATGCTGGCCTAGCCAGCGATGCTCACTTCCCATAAATGAATAAAAAAGAGCTCTGAACTGTCTTCTCTCTTTGCGGAGCAGGTTTGCCCATTCTTGTTACAGATCCCAGAAAACCCTCAATGTTCAGACCAGCCAACAACCCAGGAGATAACCACAACGCCTCTGATGGAAGAGGTGACAAAGAGTGATCAGCAATCTGAGGAGCCTCTACCTCCGGTCCAGATGACGGTACAGCAGGTCAACACTGCAACCGCTACGCATACGCTGTAACTCCCAGCATGCCAAAGCCACTAGAGATGCTGGAATCTGGCAGCAGCCATCCATGGCTGACAATGAAGAGTAGAGGTCAATGTACCACTAAACCTTATGCTAGTCACAGGAACAGAGGACATCACATGACCTGCACCTAGTGGTCAGTGTGGTGTTAGACAAAGCAGCACGCAGGCCTAAGCATGGGGACAGCTCCTAGCTTGTACCCTTTTTGCTGTGATTGCAAACAATTCTAGTAATTATTAAGGCACTGTTAATCTGCTAAAGACCACAAAGACTTCATTAAACCTAATGAGGTGTAACTAACACTTCACAACAGTGTCAGTGTTTATTGAGGGCAATACTATCTGGTGTTACATTGTAAAAGTTTTTGCTGTTCGTTAGTACATTTAAATAGGCAAGCTCCACACTCACTTTAAAGCCTACAGTTCCCCAGAGTGATTCCAATGTTGGCTTATGATGAGACTACTGCATGCACCTACTGTGATCAGCATTCATTTGTGAAGTTGCAGAGGGGTTCAGCAGAGCATTTTGGTCAGTCTGCTTGGGCCCATAACAGGCCAATGATAGAGTTACAGGCTAGTGTAAGGGGAAAGTGTTGAGACAGCCAATAGATCAATTGTTACAGTGCTTTGACTTGCTGGTAGAAGCAAAGCATGATAAGGTAGTGTGACAGCAAAGGACTAAGGCTGGTGGAGATGGAGAAACATTGCATTAATGGTACAGATCAGTCCAATTTGGAGAGTCCATTACCCACCATGAGGGTCCATTCCGTTATGGTGGACATTCAAGGTTCCACTGTATCTCATGAAATCAGTTATGGACTTATAGTTAATCTGAGTAAACATCATACCCCATGTTATTTTAAAATTGTGAGCATGAACTTTCCCCTTCACTGAAGGTTTAGTTGGTGATCCAGGCTTGTCTGGATAGGTGGCAAACTCCATTACTTCACCAGGGTTGCTCTTCCCTTCAGAATTGTATGCAATTACCTGTAATATAAAACAGTCCATAAAGTGACCATGGACACAAAGCCTGATATTTAATTAGCCACAAGAAGGGACATTTCATTTGAGATTGTTCTCACTTATGTTATTTCACACAGATCATTTTGGTTTTTGTTTTTATTAAATACTGGATTAAATATTCTCTTGGATTTTCACTCTAGGTACACAATAGGTCACCTGTATGTTGAAATGTGAATGTGCAGGAAGCAACCAAAGTAGTAAATGTCCCTCAGCGCATCTTTAAAATTAATCAGGAGATTGAAAACAGCATGAAAGGAGAGGCGGTTGGGAGATTGAAAACAACGCGAGAGAAGAGGCAGTCAGGAGATTGAAAACAGCACGAGTGGAGAGGCAGTTGGGAGATTGAAGATAACACGAGTGGAGAGGCAGTCGGGAGATTGAAGATAACACGAGTGGAGAGGCAGTCGGGAGATTGAAGATAACACGAGTGGAGAGGCAGTCAGGAGATTGAAGACAATGCGAGTGGAAAGGCAGTCAGGAGATTGAAGATAGCGAGAGTGGCGAGGCAGTCGGGAGATTGAAGATAGCTCAAGTGGAGAGGCAGTTGGGAGATTGAAAACAGTGCAAATGGAGAGGCAGTCGGGAGATTGAAGATAACACGAGTGGAAAGGCAGTCAGGAGATTGAAGATAGCGAGAGTGGCGAGGCAGTCGGGAGATTGAAGATAGCGCGAGTGGAGACGCAGTCAGGAGAATGAAAATAGCACGAGTGGAGAGTCAGGAGATTGAAGAAAGTGAGTGGAGACACAGTCAGGAGATTGAGGATAGCACGAGTGGAGAGACAGACGGGAGATTGAAGATAGCACAAGTGGAGAGGCAGTCCAAAGATTGTAAACAGTGTGAGAAAACAAATGGTGACAACACAATAAAGAAGCAATTTGATTAGCTGGAGAAGAAGCTAGCTGTTTGGTGAGTATCTGGTGAGTATCTAGTAAGTGGTTAAGTTTATTCTATTCCGAAGCTTTAAAATTGTATTGGACCTGTACCTTTTTAGGTTGATAGTAAGTTGATTGGCCGGTAAGTGCTTAGTGCTAGGGACAGTGTGTTAATAGCCAGTTTAGGACATGGGAGTTAAGGTAGATCTATAAATAGAAAAGAGCTAAAACTTTAAAATTAAAATAAACACCTAAAACACAGACCTGTGTCGTTAAGAAACATAATTTCTAGTTGTCAGTGATACATTTAGTAAGCATAGTAAATTGTAGCTTACATAGGAATTACTCTTAAGTTAATTAAGGAAGTAATTAAATTAAATTAACTAAATAACGCAAGTAACAATGGCGTGACAGGTGTTATGTTGCAGCTGTGAAATGTGGGACTTTTGGACGCCAAGGTGATCCAGGACAAAAAGGTCTGCAGAAAGTGTAAGCAGCTAGAGGAATTCCGGATCAGGATTATTGATCTGGAAGCTGAGCTGCAGACACTGCGCAACATAAGGGAGAGGGAGAAATACCTGAACATCTTGTCCCAGAAGACAGTCACACTTCTTAGAATAGGGTCATCTATTTTGGTCAGTAGTGAGGGAAAGAGGATGTGATCATGCTTGAAGCAGGTAAAGGGACCAAGCAGTGCAGGAGCCTCAGACTTTGCAATCGCCAAATAGGTTTGAAGTGCTCACAACCTGTTTGGATGAAAGTGAGGTCTGAAAGGTGGATGAGCAGGCAGACCATGGTACCATACTACAGGAAGCCATTCAAGTAGGGTAAGCAAACAGGAATGGAGTCATAGTAGTGGACAGTATAGTGAGGAGGATTGATACTTTACTCTGCAGCAGAGAGCGAAAGTCCAGGAGGCTGTGTTGCCTTACTGGTGCCAGGGTTTGGGACAAAGTGCTCAGGGCTGGAGAGGAACTTACAGTGGGAGGAGGAGGATTCGGCTATTGTGGTCCATATAGATACCAATGACATATGCTGGACAAGGAAAGAAGTTCTGTATAGTCAGTATGAGGAGCTGGGTACCAAAGCAGAACCTCAAAGGTAATCATCTCTGGTGATAATCAAGCGCAAAAATACTTAACTGGAGGGAGGTTAAATTCAGCAAGTTGAAAAGGGAACTGGGCTAGGTGAATTGGAATCAAAAATTGTTAGGCAAAACAGTAATTAAACAATGTGAAGCCTTCAAAGAGGAGAAGGTTTGTGTACAGAATAAATACATTCCCACAAAAGGGAAAAGCTGGACATCCAAAGCTAGAGCTCTCTAGATGACTAAAGATATAGAGATTAAAATGAAACAGGAAAGAAAAGGCTCATAAGAAATGTCAGGTTCACAGTCCAGTAGAGAACCAAGCTGAATACAAAGTATTTGAGCGGGCTTACAAAGGGAATAAGAACAGCAAGAGAGAGCATGAGAGAAGTTTAGCCTGCAGCATAAAGGAAAATCAAAAGTCTTTAATAAGCATGTAAACAGCGAAATTGTAGCATGTGGGACCTGGCGGACACCAGTATGATCCAAAGCAACCACATCTGCAGCAAGTGTCCAAAGATTGAGGAATTTTGGCTCAAAGTCGATCATCTGGAGGCTGAGCTACAGACACTGTGATGTATCAGGTAGGGGGAAGTTATCTGGAATCTTTGTTCCAGAAGGCAGCCACAATCCTTAGACCAGCTTCTGTGGATTTGGTCAGTGGTCAAGGACAGTGATGATTGACTGCAAACGAGGTAGGTAAGGGGATCAAGGAGGGAGAAGTGGAGGAGCCTCAGCCCTTGCACTTGTCCAATAGGTTCAAGGTTCTTGCAACTCGTATGTATGAGAGCAGGGGCTGTAGCATGGATGAACGAACTGACCGTGGCACCGTGGAGAAATGGATTTTGGTTCGGGGTGACTGGCACCAGTACTGGGTAAAGTGGGGCTGTACTGATGGCAACTGATCATGGTAGGACTGGTGTTCTGGTGAGTCACATAACTAGGGCTGTAGAGATGGTTTTAAACTAAATAGTGGGAGATCAAGTGAGGAGAGAAGTGGTAAATAAAAGACAAAGGACAAGGCTAACGACATGGGCAATGATAACCAGAGTGTGGCAAGAAGAGTCAGAGAGTACAAACTTTAAAAGTGCACTAGCAGATAAGGCTAGGGTTTGCAAAAGTAGTAAAAACACAGAAATAAAAACTCTGTACCTGAGTGCGTGTGGCGTTTGTAACAAAACAGATGAAGTACAAGCTTAAATAGAAATAAATATGTATCATCTGATAGCCACTACAGAAACATGGTTGCAAGGTGACCAAGGCTGGGACCTGAATAGTCAAGGATACTTGACATTTCTGAAGAATAGGAAGCTAGGAAAAGGTGGTGGGGTAGCTCTGTTAATTAAGGATGACATTAGTACAATAGTAAGTGATGACCTTAGTTTTAACGATCAAGATGTAGAATCAGTTTGGGTGGAGATAAGCAATAGCAAAGATAAGAAGTCATTTGTGGGCATAGATCATAGGTCCCCTATCAGTAACTACACCATAGGATGAAATACTCAGGAAGAAAGACTGAGGTTTGTAAGAAAGGTACTGTAATAATCATGGGTGATTTTAAGCTACATATATATATTGGACTAATCAGATTGTCAAAGGTAGCCTGGAATATGAGCTCATAGAGCATTTTCAGGACAATTTCTTAGACCAACATATCCTAGAGCCAACCAAAAAGCAGGCTATTCTAGAACTGGTAACGTGGAACAAGAGTTTGTGTCTGTTTTCACTGAGGAAGATACAGGGAACTCCCCAGATTTAGAGATCCAAGGGGCTGGGGAGAATGAGGGGTTGAAAGAAATTAGTATAAGTAAGTTTGTTGTATTGGAGAAATTAATGGGACTGCAAGTTGATATGTCCCCGGGACCTGATATTCTGCATCCCTGAGTGTTGAAAGAGGTTGCTGTAGTGATAGCGGATGGACTGGTGATCATTTTCCAAAATTCTACAGATTCTGGAATGGTTCCTGAAGACTGGAAGGTCGCAAATGTTACCCCACTATTTAAGAAGGGAGGGAGAGAGAAAACAGGGAACTACAGACCTGTTAGCCTTACATCAGTAGTAGGGAAAATGCTAGAATCTATTATAAATGATGTGATAAATGGATACTTGGATAATAATGATCTGATTGGGCATAGTCAGCATGGATTTGCGAATGGGAAATCATGTTTGACAAACTTGTTGGAGTTTGAGGATATTACCAACAAAATTGATAAAGGAGAGTTGATGGATTTTCAGAAGGCTTTTGATAAAGTCCTCCACAGGAGGTTGATTAGCAAAATAAAAGCACATGGGATAGGAGGCAATATACTGAACATGCAGAAAACAAAGAGTAGGAATAAATGGTTCATTCTCGTATTGGCAGGCCGTGACCGCAAGGATCAGTACTTGGGCCGCAGCTGTTCACAAAATATATCAATGATTTAAATGTGGGGATATTTTCAAGTTCACAGATGATACAAAGCTAGGTGGGAACGTGTGTCATGAGGAAGATGCAAAGCAGCTACAGGAGGATTTGGACAGATTCACTTACCCACTTTGGCAGAAGGAACAGATGTGAAGAGTATTTCCTAAATGGGAAGAGATTAGAAAGTGTAGATGTACAAAGGGACCTGGGTGTCCTTATCCATAAGTCACTGAAAGTTAATATGCAGGTGCAGCAGGCTAATGGAATGTTAGCCTTTATTGCAAAAGGATTTGAGTACAAGAGTAGTGAAGTCTTGCTTCAATTGTATAGAAGCTTGGTTAGGCTGCGCCTGGAGTACTGTGTGCAGTTTTGATCCCCTTACCTCAGAAAGGATATTATTGCCGCAGAGGGAATGCAACGAAGGCTCACCAGACTCGTTCCAGGGATGGCGGAACTGTCTTATGAAGAGAGATTGGGGAAACTGGGCCCATATTCTCTACAGTTTCGAAGAATGAGAGGTGATCTCATTGAAATCTACAAAATACTTAAAGGAATAGATAGGATAGATGCAGGTAAGATGTTTCCCCTGGTTGAGGAGGCTAGAACCAGGGAACACAGTTTCAAAATAAGGGGGAAACCGCTTAGAACCAAGATGAGGAGAAATTTCTTTACTCAGAGGGTTGTGAACCTTTGGAATTCTTTATCTCAGAGGGCCGTGGAAGCTCAGTCATCGCGTATGTTTAAGGTAGAGATTGATAGATTTCTAATTAACAACAAAATAAAGGATTATGGAAATAGTGTGGGTAAAAGGCACTGAAATGTTCGATCAGCCATGATCGTATTGAATGGCGAAGCAGGCTTAATGGGCTGAATGGCTTTGTCCCGTTCCTATGTTCCCATAGCAAAAGGAGCCTCTTGGTAGCAGTGATCATAACATGATTGAATTTTGCATTCAGTTTGAGAGTGATTAGTGTTGGTCTAAAACTAGTATTTTAAACTTAAATAAAGGCAATTACAAGAGTATAAGGACAGAGCTGGCTAAAATAAACTGGGAAATTAGGTTAAAGTATAGGACATTAAGAGGTGTAATGGCAGACATTTCAGGAGACATTTTGTCATAACACTCAGCGAAGGGGTATTCCAGTGAGAAAGAATGACTCTAGGAGAAAGCTGCACCATCTATGGATAACTAAGGAAGTAAAAGATGATATAAAAGCAAAAGGAAAAGTATATAATTCTACAAAGATTAGTGTAGGTCTGAAGATTGGACAGAATTTAAAAATGAGCAAAGAATGACTAAAAAAAGAGATAAATTAGAGTATGACAGAAAGCTAACTAGAATTAGATAAACAGATAGTAAGAGTTTCTACAAATATTGAAAAAGGAAAGGGAGTAACCAAAGTGAGCATTGGTCCTCTAGAGATAGAGTCTGGAGGATAATGGGAAATAATGGAAGCGGTGAACAGATATTTTGTGCCTGTCTTCTCCTGTAGAAGAAAGAACTAAAGGCTGACAAGTCCCCAGCATCTGATGGCCTGTATGCTTGGGTCTTAAAATAAGTGGCTGCTGAGATAGTAGCACTGGTTGTAATTTTCCAAAATTCCCTTGATTCTGGAAAGGTCCCATCAGATTGTAAAACAGCGAATGTGACTCCTCTATTCAAAAAAGGAGGGAGACAGAAAGCAGGAGACTACAGGCCTGTTAGCTAACATCTGTCACAGGGAAAATGCTAGAATATATTATTGAGGAGGTTAAAACAGGGCACTTAGAAAATCTAAATTTAATCAGGTAGAGTCAACATGTTTTTGCGAAAAGGAAATCATGTTTGACTAATTTATTAGAGTTATTTGAGGAAGTAACAAGCAATGTGGATAAAGGGGAACATGCGGTGTACCTGGATTTCCAAAAGGCTTTTGATAAGGTGCCACATAAAAGGTTACTGCACAAAATAAGAGCTTACGATGTTGGGGATAACATATGAGCATGGGTAAAGGTTTGGTTAGCTAACAGGAAGCAGAGTGTAGAGATAAATAGGTCTTTTTTGGTTTGGTAAACTAATGAAGTGCCACAGGGATCAGTGCTGGGCCTGCAACTATTTACAATCTACATCAATGACTTGAATGAAGGGACCAAATGTATGGAAGTTAAACTTGCTGATGACACAAAGACAGGTAGGAGAGTAAGTTGTGAAGACATAAGGAGTTTGCAAAGGGATATAGATAGGTGAAGTGAATGGGCAAAAATTTGGCAGCTGCAGTATAATGTGGGGAAATGTGAACTCGCCCACTTTGGCAGAAAGAATAGAAAAGCTATGTACTATTTAAAAGGAGAGAGCTTGCAGAACTTGGTGGTAGAGGGATCTGGGGGTCCTGTACATGAATCAGATACAGCAAGCGATTAGGAAAGCAAATGGTATGTTGTTGTTTACTGGAATATAAAATGGAATATAAAAATAGGGAAGTTTCGCTACAGTTGTACAGTCTCTATGGAGAGACCACATCTGGAGTGCTGTATAGTTTTGGTCTCCTTACTTGCATTAGAAGCAGCTTAGAGAAAATTCACTCGACTAATTCCTGGGATGAATTGGAGAGACTAAAACTAGGGGACACAGTTAAAAATAAGGGGTCTCCCATTTAAGAAAGAAACGAGGAGATATTTTTTTCTCTGAGGGTCGTTAGACTGTGGAATTCTCTTCCCCAGAGGGCAGTGAAGACAGCGTCACTGAATATTTTTAAGGCTGAGTTAGTTAGATTTTTGATTGTCGAGGGAGTCAAAGGGTATAGGGAGTAAACAGGAAAGTAGAGTTGAGGCCCCATAAGATGACTACAGTTCTGATGGTAGAAGAATTGAAGGAGATGTGTTGTCACATGTGTTTGACTTAACATGGCAAATGTGTTAAGTTCTTCACAAAAATGGATGTTCTAGGACAGCTATTCAGGTCTTAGTTCATATAATTATTTTTATGAACTACATTCAATTTGTTAAACAACAAATTGGTTTCAGCTGTTTCCATTATAAATATTTCTTAAACAGTCAACAAGGATGCCCTACATTCAATGGCATCATTTAGTATTTCATCATAACTATACACTGCTTACTGGTATGGTTTTCAGTTACCCTCATCAGTTAGTATCATAAGCCTCTTATAATCAACTAACATAACAAACTTTCCCAACATACTTACCCTAAATTTATACGTACTGCTTCTTCTAAGGTTTTTTACTGTACACGCAAGATCCTCGCCATCATATTTTGGCTTAAACCCATATCCCTAAAGGTAAAAGTTTACATAGAATCATGATAGTTTGAGAGAAATAAAAGCCAGTTCCTTTAAAATTTTCAAATCTCTATTCTAAAAATTTATGCTGTATTTTGGCAACATTATCAGCATTAGTTTGAAGATTGTTTTCTAAATGTACTTCTGGTTAGGAAATAGTTCATGAAATACCAGGTAGCTTTTTAGCAGGATACTATAAAACAAAGGTGAATCTATCATTGCTCTCTATCCCAAGTGGGATTATTCTTTGGATTTGATATGGGGGGAATGGGGTGAATTTTGTGCACAAGAAGAAGCAACTGGTAATTAACCACTCTTACCACCCAGTGTCATCTTCATGCACTCCCAAGACAAATACTGCACAGCTTCCATTTACTTTGGCAGAATCTTTTCCAATGGGACTAATTTCACAATACAATACAATCCAGCTTCCAACCTGATAGTCGCCCAACCTTGGATGGCCCACTTCTACCTCCTACCCAAAATCCACAAACAGGACTGTCCCGGCAGACCGATTGTGTCAGTCTGTTCCTGCCCCACGGAACTCATTTCTCGTTATCTTGACTCCCTTCTCTCTCCCCTTATCCACTCCCTTCCCACCTACATCCGTGATTCCTCTGACACCTTACGTCACATCAACAATTTCCAGTTCCCTGGCCCCAACCGCTTCCTCTTCACCATGGACGTCCAATCCCTCTATACCTCCATCCCCCACCAGGATGGTCTGAGGGCCCTTAGCTTCTTCCTCGAACAGAGGCCCAAACAGTCCCCATCCACCACTACTCTCCTCCATCTGGCTGAAATTGTTCTCACACTGAACAATTTCTCCTTTAACTCCTCTCACTTCCTCCAAATAAAAGGTGCAGCTATGGGTACCTGCATGGGCCCCAGCTATGCCTGTCTCTTTATGGGGTATGTGGAACATTCCTTGTCTCAGTCCTGCTAGAGCCCCCTTCCACAACTCTTTCTCCGGTACATCGATGATTACTTCGGTGCTGCTTCATGCTCTCGTCGGGACATGGAAAAATTTTATTAATTTTGCTTCCAATCTCCACCCCTCCATCATTTTCACATGGTCCATCTCTGACACTTCCCTTCCTTGACCTCTCTGTCTCAATTTCTGGTGATAGACTGTCCATTACAAGCTTACCGACTCCCACAGCTACCTCGACTACAGCTCCTCACACCCCGCTTCCTGTAAGGACTCCATCCCATTCTCTCAGTTCCTTCGCCTCTGTCGCATCTGTTCTGATGAACAGTTCCTCTGACATGTCCTCCTTCCTTAACCGAGGTTTTCCACCCATGGTCGTTGACAGGGCCCTCAACCGTGTCCGGCCCATCTCCCGGGTATCCGCCCTCACGCCTTCTCCTCCCTCCCAGAAACATGATAGCGTCCCCCTTGTTCTCACTTATCACCCCACCAGCCTCCCCATTCAAAGGATCATCCTCCGCCAACTCCAGCATGATGCCACCACCAAATACATCTTCCCTTCACGCCACCCCCCCGGCGGCATTCCGTAGGGATCATTCCCTCCGGGACACCCTGGTCCACTCCTCCATCACCCCCTACTCCTCAACCCCCACCTACGGCACCTCCCCATGCATACACAAAAGATGCAATACCTGCCCCTTCACTTCCTCTCTCCTCACCGTCCAAGGGCCCAAACACTCCTTTCAAGTGAAGCAGCATTTCACTTGCATTTCCCCCAACTTAGTCTACTGCATTCGTTGCTCCTGATGCAGTCTCCTCTACATTGGAGAGACCAAACGCAAACTGGGCGACCGCTTTGCAGAACACCTGCGGTCTGTCCGCAAGAATGACCCAAACCTCCCTGTCGCTTGCCATTTTAACACTCCACCCTGCTCTCTTGCCCACATGTTTGTCCTTGGCTTGCTGCATTGTTCCAGTGAAGCTCAACGCAAACTGGAGGAACAGCACCTCATCTTCCGACTAGGCACTTTACAGCCTTCCGGACTGAATATTGAATTCAATAACTTTAGATCTTGAACTCCCTCCTCCTCCATCCCCACCCCCTTTCCGTTTCTTCCCCCTCCCTTTTGTCTTTTCCAATAATTTATATAGATTTTTCTTTTCCCACCTATTTCCATTATTTTTAAATCTATTTGCCCTGTTAGTCTTATTTCACCCACCCCCATTAGAGCTGTACCTTGTGTGTCCTGCCATCCACATTCTCTTAGATAATATCACCACCTTCAACACCTCTTTGTTCTTTTGTCTGTGACATCTTTTGATTATCTGCTCCTATTACTGCTTGCTTGTCCCTTCAACCATCCACTCCCCACCGACTTCTCTCCCTCCAACCTCCCCCCCCCACCCCCCCCCACCTTAAACCAGCTTATATTTCACCCTCTCCTAATTTTACTCAGTTCTGTTGAAGGGTCATGAGGACTTGAAACGTCAACTTTATTCTTCTCTGCCGATGCTGCCAGATCTGCTGAGTTTTTCCAGGTATATTCTGGTTTTGTTTTGGATTTCCAGCATCTGCAGTTTTTTGTTTTGTTTTTATTTACAATCCAGTTCTTGTTATGTCTCATCTATTTTGTTTACTTTCCTATCTGTACTCAAGAGACAAAAGCTACAATCGCTAATGGGAACAGACAGACAGGCTGAGAGCTCAACCCACAGTGCTACAATAAAACAGGAGCCCTGACCTCAAGTAATGCCAGAGGTAACCACTTCCTTCTGATACAACTCTGAAGGCTGTGCTAAAATGTAGGTGGAGTATCAGTTCCAATCTCTTCTGTACCAGTGTGAAATTTTTTCTTCTCACACTAGAAATTTCCCATTTCCAATCACTGCCATATTTAGACTCATAGCCAGAGAGGGGAAACTTTTCTGTAAGTTTGGGTATCTGAAGCCAATTTCAAGTGATGAAAGAGTCTCATGCCAGCCTACCTTCATTCATTTATTTTAAAGATATCGTTTTATAGTATGATAAATAATCAACTTACTGAGGTTTCATCTTCCATTTCTAAAATATAACAATTGCCCTCATCAGATAAGGATCCTGAAGGCTTGCTCCAATGCAAGGACAGCCATGTGACTCCAGCTTTAACAAGCTGAGGACTCGCTGGTGTTGGAGGGGCGCTGCCAGTTGTGTAGAAAAGCACCTCTTCACTGAAACCACTGTTTGGGGGAAACATTTAGTTTTTAAGAGTATGCATTGTAGATATTTGGCCTTTGACATCACTTTCTAAATTACAGTCCTTTTTGAAAGTTCTCCTTACCTCGTTGTGTAATTATTTTAAACATGTCACACAGTGGAACAGGACTTAAAGCGTCAAACCATTTTTAAGCATCTTGCTCCATGGTAAGAATCCTGTCTGGTTACCAATAGATAAGTTGACTCATGATGGATCCATCATCAGTTTTTAACTTGAAAAGGCACTTTCAAAATATTCCATCATATCAACTTAAATAAGACTTGATGCTGTTGACACTTGCCTGAGCACATCCACATGTGAAGGAAGAGACTCAGGAATGTTGGGAGAAGTAAAATTAAAAGTTCTTTGTAATAAATGTCTATAGTGGGTCATACTTGGTAAGCAACAGGATAATTTTGCTTTTATATTTATTCAAAGCTGCCCAGTTTTCATTTGTGCTCCCAATGAGGCCATGTACATTATGACTTTTTTCAATCTATAATACTGTTGATGATGTTTGCACACTAATATGGTGATGGCACATGAAGGAGCAAGAAAAATCATGCAATTGAAAGGTCAAGCATTTTTTTCCTCCTTACTTGGAAGTATAAGTTTTACCAATAAAAGGGTGCTTCATGCAAACATAAATGGCAGATGGCCTTGGGACTTGAACATGGCCACATCTGGTTATAAAGTCAGACCTGTAAATGTTGGGCTGCTTGACTGCTTCAATGAGAAAAATTGTAAATCAGAACTAAATGTCACATACAAAATCTATTTCTAAGTTAACAAAGGCAGTTAATCCGGAAAGTTTTGTAAGTCAATCTGTGTTCTGCACTTAGGATATGGACTGATCCATTTCAGATAGTTTTTGAATGACAACCTTTTAGTACAACTTGGGCCTTTTTTTTCTGTTAGCTGTACCTTGTGTACACCAGTTCATGGGTGTAATCTAATAGAGAATTGGGAAAGATTAACATTAGCAGAGCTCCATTCCTTTTGAGCCTGATGTCCATTTCCATAGATCACAATAACGCCTAAGTATAAGGGGTTTTAAGCGTTTTTAGATACTGAGCTACATAGAGGCAAATTTACAGAAAGCAGTAATAAGATCCTACACCACTTCATTTTTTTTCCAGCTGCCTCATGGATTCTTTCGGGCTTTCATGGCAATTGTGCTGCAAATTCTCCATCCGGCTCAAACCACAATTAGTGCCAATGGGAATCACCTCTTCCAATCTGATCCCATGAAGTCTCATGGCTTCAGGTCAAACATGGGCAAGGAAACCTCCTGATTACCACTTACCCCCCTCCCTCAGCTGATGAATCAGTGCTCCTCCATGTTGGACTTGATCCACTTGGAGAAAGCACTGAGCGTGGCAAGAGGTGCAGAATAAACTCTGGCTGGGAGGCTTCAACATTCATCAACAAGAGTGGCTTGGTAGCACTACTACTTACCAAGCTGGCCGAAATGACATAGCTGCTAGACTGTGTCTGCTGCAAGTGGTGAGGGAACCAAGAGAGAAAAACATACTTGACCTCATCCTCACCAACCTGCCTGCTGCAGATGCATCTGTCCATGACAGTGTCGGTAGGAGTGACCATCACACAGTCATTGATGGTCCCGCCTTCACACTGAGGATACCCTCCATCGTGGTATCATGTGGTACAATGACCAGGTTTCGAAAAGCTGTACGAACCCAAGACTGTGCATCCACGAGACGCTGTGGGCCATCATCAGTAGCAGAATTGTACTTGAACACAATCTGTAACCTCATGGCCTGGCATGTTCCCCGCTCTATCATTGCCACCAGGCCAGGGGATCAACCCTGGTTCAATGAAAAGTGCAGGAGGGTATGCCAGGAGCAGCACCAGGCACACCTAAAAATGAGGTGTCAACCTGGTGAATCTATAACACAGGGCTGTGTGTGTGCCAAACAGCAAGAGATAGAGTTAAGCAATCCCACAACCAATGGATCAGCTCTGCAGTCCAGCCACATTCAGTCATGAATGGTGGTGGGCAATTAAACAACTTACTGGAGGAGGTGGCAGCTCCACAAATATCCCCATCCTCAATGATGGGGGAACCCAGCACATCAGTCCAAAAGGTAAGGCTGAAGCATTTACTACAGTCTTCAGCCAGAAGTGCCGAGTGGATGGTCCATCTCGACCCCCTCCAGAGGTGCCCAGCATCACAGATGCAGGTCTTCAGCCAATTTGATTCACTCCATGTGATATCAAGAAATGGCTGAAGGTACTAGATACTGCAAAGGCTATGGGGCCTGACAATATTCCAGCAATAGTACTGAAGGCTTGTGCTCCAGGACTTGCCACACCCCCTAGCCAAGCTGTTCCATTACAGCTACAACACTGGCATCTACCTGGCTATGTGGAAAACTGCCCAGGCACGTCCTGTACACAAAAAGCAGTATAAATCCAGCCCGGCTAATTATCGCCTCATCAGTCTACTCTCAACCATCAGTAAAGTAATGGAAGGGGTCATCAACAGTGGAATCAAGTGGCAATTGCTTAGCAATAACCTGCTCACTGACGCCCAGTTTGGGTTCCACCAGGGCCACTTAGCTCTTGATATCATTACAGCCTTGGTTCAAGCATGGACAAAGGAGCTGAACTCCCGAGGTGAGGTGAGAGTGACTGCCCTTGACATCAAGGCCGCATTTGATCGAGTATAGCTTCAAGGAGCCCTAGCAAAACTGGAGTCAATGGGAATCATGGGGGGAAACTCTCCGCTGGTTGGAGTCATACGTATCACAAAGAAAAATGGTTGTGATTGTTGGAGGACAGTCGTCTCAGCTCCAGGAGTTCCCTAGGTAGTATCCTAGGCCCAACCATCTTCAGCTGCTTCAACAATGACCTTCCTTCCATCATAAGGTCAGAAGTGGGGATGTTTGCTGATGATTGCACAATGTTCCGCACCATTGGCGACTCCTCAGATATTGAAGCAATCTATGTCCAAATGCAGCAAGGCCTGGACAATATCCAGGCTTGGGCTGACAAGTGGCAAGAAACATTTGCGCCACACAAGCATCAGGCAATGACCATCTCCAACAAGACAGAGAGAAAATCTAACTATGACCCCTTGATGTTCAATGGCATTACCATCACTGAATCCCTCACTATCAATATTCTGGGGTTACCCCTGACAAGAGCAGGTCAGAGGCTAGGAATCATGTGACGGGTAACTCACCTCCTGACTCGCCAAAGCCTGTCACCATCTACAAGGCCAGGTCAGGAGTGTGGAGGAATACTCTCCACTTGCCTGGATGAGCGCAGCTCCCACAACACTCAAGAAGCTTCACACCACCCAGGACAAAACAGCCCGCTTGATTGGCACCACATCCACAAACATTCACTCCCTCCACCACCAACGAACAGTAGCAGTAGTGTGTACCATCTACAAGATGCACTGCAGGAATTCACCAAGGCTTCTTCAACAGCACCTTTCAAACCCACAACCACTACCATCTAGAAGGGCAAGGGCAGCAGATAGATGGGAACACCGCCACCTGGAAGTTCTCCTCCAAGTCACTCACCATCTTGACTTGGAAATATATCGTCGTTCCTTCACTGTCGCTGGGTCAAAATCCTGGAACTCCCTTCCTAACAGCACTGTGGGTGTACCTATGCTACAGGGATGCAGCGATTCAAGAAGGCAACTCAGCACCACCTTCTCAAGGGCAACTGGAGATGGGGCAATAAATGCTGGTCCAGCTTGCGAAGCCTACATCCCGTGAATGAATTTTTTAAAAATCTATTTAGAGAATGAGAAGGACTGAAGTATGGGATGGCAGTTATGACTGCCTGCACCAGAATTCGTCAAAACTCACCAGCCACTATCCTCTTACTATAGCTACAAAGATATATATGACTCGCTTTGGTAGAGGGTTAATGCATGTGGAGATTCCTGGTCCCGAGTTGGGGAGGAGTTGGGTGGGGGATGGTGACAAATTTCCAGGTGACCACGTCTTGGATTTCCTTCCTCTTCATTTCTGTCTATCAGTTCTGGGCCCTCTCTTATTTGAACCTATCTGAAGTTAATACTCTTATTCTGCCAATTCCTGTTAATTGTTCACATCTCCTTAAATTTCACCACACAATTTCCCAGTCCCACCATTAGGTTATCTCCAAGCATTGATTCTATTCTGCACTTTCAGCTGTGAGTAATCATCCAAGTAGTTGACCCTGGAACATTGAGTCTTATTAGCACATTACCATTCAGGGTAGATTTGAACCACTACTTAACAATTTAGGACAGACTCATAGTAGTATATGAAAATCTCACCTCATCTTTTGAAGTGCACTCACCTCATTCCAAGTTCATTTCTGGCTGCTAACTTAAATCTGTATCCCATGGCTGGTGATAATTTGGTAACTTTGAATTGCTTTTGTGGCCCCAAATAACATTGGGAAAATTCATTGCTTCCTTTCCCCTGTGAAATGGATCACATCTAGTTAGGAAGATAAGAAAGTTTGGAGCAAAAAGGAAAGGCCATTTGTCCCATCAAATCCATTTTGCCAATAAATAATTTGACATAACCTTCCTTTCACAATGCATATCGACTCTCACTAATTAGCATGTAGTTTTATAGTGCTCACTTTATCAATGTTGTTGGATTCTAGCAATTTTCAATTAGACATTAGGTTCACTGACATATAGAAAGATACTTTGTCTTTTCTTCCTTTTTAAATAACAGTGTAACATTTATTACCTTCTAACCTGCTGGTAATAACCTTCGGAAGAAAAGAAGCTGTGCAAGATTATAAGTAAGACATCCTCAATTTCTTCACCTATTTCTATTAATATCCAAAGTGAAATGCATCTAAGACTGGACACTAGTCTGGTTTTAATCCCATAATTTTATCCAGTACAATGTTTTGGTTTCTAGTGAATGTCTAGTCTTCCCTGCATCCCTAAGATCAAATGCTCCTTTTCCCCAGGAAGTTGGAAACATAAAACTCATTTAGTATTCTTCCATGTAATTGTCCTTTACTATCATCATACACAGCCCTGTTTTTAATGTACCCACTTTCTCCTTTACCACACACAATTTATATACTTTAAAAAGACGACATTTTGCCAATACACTTCTGGGTGTATTCCATAGACCACCTAGCGGGAAAGATATAGAGGAACAAATTTTACTGGGAAATTATAGAGTTGTAAAAATATAGATAATGGGTAATATACATAATGTGATACTTTACTATCTTAATATAGGCTGGCATGGCATTATTTTAGAGGGAGACGAGTTTATGAAGTGTGTTCAGGAGAATTTTCTTGATCAGTGCATTTCTGACCCAATGAGGAAAGGATATTGCTGGATTTGCTTTCGGGGAATGAGGTGGGTCAAGTGGATCAAATGTCAGTAAGGAACACTTAGGGAACAATAATCATAGTATTAAGATTTAGGTTAACTATGGAAAAAAGACAAGGAGCAAGTCAAATGGTAACATTAGACACTCACGAGATTGGCTGCATGCATCAGCAGGGGGCCCAATGAACAGCACATGTAATGTTGAACTGCATGAGGTAATTGTTTAAAACAGCCAAAATTTAACACACTACCTGCTTCACAATGGGTGTCGGTTAATAATATACCACAATCTCCATGCCTATTTTCGAGGGTTATCCAATTTAACCCCTATATGATTCAGCCACGGATCTCAATGCGATAATCCAAAAATTTTACCTTTCTTTTATTCATTCACGGGATGTGGGCTTCACAGGCTGGGCCAGCATTTATTGCCCATCCCTAGTTGCCCTTGAGGTGGTGCTGAGCTGCCTTCTTGAACCGCTGCAGTCCATGTGGTGTAGGTACACCCATAGTGCTGTTAGAAAGGGAGTTCGAGGATTTTGACCCAGCGACAGTGAAGGAACAGCAATATATTTCCAAGTCAGGATGGTGAGTGACTTGGAGGGGAACTTCCAGTTGGTGGTGTTCCCACCTATCTGCTGCCCTTGTCCTTCTAGATGGTAGTGGTCGTGGGTTTGGAAGGTACTGTCTAAGGAGCCTTGGTGAATTCCTGCAGTGCATCTTGTAGATGGTACACACTGCTGCTACTGTGCATCAGTGGTGGCGGGAGTGAATGTTTGTGGATGTGGTGCCAATCAAGCGGGCTCCTTTGTCCTTGCGGTGTCAAACTTCTTGAGGGTTGCATGGGAGGGTTAATTGACAACTGGGGCATTTGAAACAATGCACAATATGATGGAATAGTAATGAGGGGCTAGGGGTGGGTGGAAGAGAAAGAGAAAGAATGCCACCTGTTACTCATTACATCAATGAACCATATTATAACGTGCTGTAACAAACACTCAAGCATTAGATAATGTCCAGCTGAAGTGACTACGATACAGGTATGGCTTATGCTATTTTCATATTTAGGTGATTAAATGTTAAAATCCATCTTATCATTGGTTTTATCAACATGAATTTACATTTGTTGGTAGCAAATACTGGTTAGAAATATGTGTACATTTTAACTGATCATAAGTGAAGTTGTATCTAAAACAGTTCACAGGCTGCGAGGAGGAGAAAAAGAAGTGGTCATTCCTGTTTGTATAATAAATGGAATACACTTTCAGGAAGTAGCATACTCCGGACTCCAAGGATTAAATTATGAGGAGCTACTACATAAACTAACGTTGTATTCCCTGAAATTTAGAAAATTAAGGGATGATTTGATTCAAGTTTTTAAAATATCAAGGGGACGGATAGAGTAGATAGGGGGAATAGAGAGAAACTATTTCTGCTGGCTGGCAATTCTAGGACTAGAGGACATAGCCCAAAAGTCAGAACCACAACCTTGGGGAAGGAAATAGGAAAGAATACGTGTGGAAGATGAAACTCTTTTCCACAAACAACAGTAGACGCTAGATCAATTGTTCATTTTAAATGTGAGTTCAACAGATTTTAGTTACTCAAAGGAAGTAAGGGATATGGGACAATGGTGGATACGTGGAGTGTGACTGCAGATAAATCATGATCTCATTGAATGGTGGGACAGGTTCGAGGAACTAAATGGCCTTTTCTTGTTCCTATTGTTAAAGTTTTGCCTAAAAAGGGCACAATCAGTAATATGCCGCAGTACATTGAATCCTGATGCTATGCATTGATAGAGAATGCTTCTGGAGGCTTGAAACCAGATCTTCAAAAAATTGAACTCCTGAAGCTGCAGCCCAAAGGTTAACAAAAGTTATAAAGAAATAAATGTAATTGCTCTCTGTAACTATTATCCTTAATTCGAACTTTAATGCATTGCAATACTCATACTGAAGGAGAAAACAAATCAAGTGTTTTTGATCCCATGATTGAATAAGCAAAGCCAGACTTTGAATTTCAAGTACTTTAAGTTCCTGGTTTAAATTATTAATTACATTAGATATCAACAAACGTTCCTGTGTTGAAAGAGAGATTTGTTGACCTTTGAGAATATCTTTCTACACTTAGCTGACATATTCTGTAGCAATGTATTGCCACATGAACATGTTTGTTGGGGACATGGCTTTAAAAGAATTAAGCAGATGACAAAAAAGAACTTGTTATTCACTCTAAATTCTGGGATTTAGTCAGATGGAGGACTCACATTATGGTTCAATTCCAATTGGCACCATAAGCAAAGGGCATGACAGGTTGGAGGCAGGCAAAATTTGTTCATACTTAAACACATTTTGAAAGACTTATTGTAGATTTAGTTTATTACCTCTTACGTATTGTACAAAAGTAAATTCTTCGTGCTTCATACTTCTAGCATTTGTAATTAAATACATCAGTGATTTTAGGGAGACAAACTGACCATATGTACCATCTAACTATTGATGGAAGATTACTTTTAATCCATTAAAACAGTGACTGTAGGTAGGGTAAATTGATAATTCTAGGGATTGTATTGTAACTCTGCAAGGGCAGATCATCAAAACCTTCAATTTTGAGATTATTGGATACAAGGTCCATTGTTGTGAAACCATTGCAAGAAGGAAAATAATTCCATGAAATAGCTGAAACAATGACATGACAGATTTTCAGGGAGCAGGCAGCTCCATCATTACGTATAGGACAAATAAAATGAATGAAAAAATTTAATCTATACCAATACCATGGATGACTGTGACATTAACTATCAAAATGAATGATTTGCAAATACCAATTATACACAAATTTGTCTCCTATAGTACAAACTTAACGATATGACCATCATAGGAGAAGCAACGGTGTAGTGGTATTGCCGCTAGACTAGTAATCCAGGGACCAAGGGTAATGCTCAGTGGACCCGGGTTCGAATCCATGGCATATGGCGGAGGTCTGATGATGACTATGAAACCATTGTTGTAAAAACCCATCTGGTTCACTAACGCCCTTTAGGGAAAGGACTCTGTTGTACTAATTCCTGTAGTCCTTACCTGATCTGGCCTATACGTGACTCCAGATCCACAGCAATGTGGTTGACTCTTAAATGCCCTCTGAAATGGCCTGGCAAGCTACTCAGTTGTAACAAATCGCTACAAAGACACATAACAGGAATGAAACCGGATGGACCACCCAGCATCAACCTAGGCAATCTCAGCCCTGTCAACCCTGCAAAGTCCTCCTTCCTAACATCTGGGGGCTACTGCCAAATTTGGGAGAGCAAGTCACAGGCTAGTCAAGCAACAGCCTAACAGTCATACTCATGGAATCATATCTGACAGATAATATCCTGGACACCGCCAAGTATGTCCTATCCCACCATCAGTGGTATACAGTCGGGAGGGAGTTACCTGGGAGTCCTCAACATCGATTCCGGGCCCCATGGACTTTCATGGCATCAGGTCAAACACGGGCAAGGAAACCTCCTGCTGATTAACACGTAGCGCCCTGCCTCAGCTGATGAATCAGTGCTTCTCCATGTTGAACACCAATTGGAGGAAGCACTGAGAGTGGCAAGGGTGCAGAATGTACTCTGGGTGGGGGACTTCAATGTCCATCACCAAGAGTGGCCTGGCAGCACCACTAAATGACATAGCTGCTATACTGGGTCTGTTGCAGGTGGTGCGGGAACCAACAAGAGGGAAAAACATACTTGACCTCTTCCTCACCAACCTGCCAGCCACAGATGTATCTGTCCATGACAGTATCGATAGGAGTGATCACCGCACAGTCATTGTGGAGACAAAGTCTTCCTTCACATTGAGGATACCCTCCATCGTGTTGTGTGGCACTACCATTAAATGGGATAGATTTCAATCATATCTAGCAACTAAAGACATGAGATGCTGTGGGCCATCAGCAGCAGCAGAATTGTACTCCACAATCTGTAACCTCATGACCCAGCATATGCCCCATGCTACCATTACCATCAAGCCAGGGGATCAACCCTGGTTCAATGAAGGGTGCAGGAGGGTATGCCAGGAGCAGCACCAGGCATACCTAAAAATAAGGTGTCAACCTGGTGAAGCTATAACACAGAACTGCATGCATGCCAAATAGCATAAGCAGCAGGTGACAGACAGGGCTAAGCGATCCCACAACCAATGGATCAGATCTAAGCTCTGCAGAACTGCCACATCCAGTCGTGATTGGTGATGGACAATTAAACAACTCACTGGAGGAGGAGGCTCCACAAATATACCCATCCTCAATGATGGAGGAGCCCAGCACATCAGTGCAAAAGATAAGGCTGAAGCATCTGCCACAATCTTCAGCCAGAAGTGCCGAGTGGATGATCCAACTCTGCCTCCTCAGAGGTCCGAAGCATCACAGATGCAGGTCTGCAGCCAATTTGATTCACTCCACATCATATCAAGAAACGGCTGAAGGCACTGGATACTGCGAAGGCTACGGGCCCTGACAATATTCTGGCAATAGTACTGTAGACCTGTGTTCCAAAACTTGCCGCGCCCCTAGCCAAGCTGTTGCAGTACAGCTACAACACTGGCATCTACCCGGCTATGTGGAAAATTGTCCAGGTATGTCCTGTCCACAAAAAGCAGGACAAATCCCACCTGGCCAATTACCGCCCCATCAGTATACTCTCCATCATCAGTAAAGTAACGGAAGGGGTCATCAACAGTGCTATCAAGCCACACTTACTTAGCAATAACCTGCTAACTGGCGCACAGTTTGGGTTCCACCAGGGCCACTCAGCTCCTGACCTCATTACAACCTCGGTTCAAACATGGACAAAAGAGCTGAACTCCTGAGGTGAGGTGCGAGCAACTGCTCTTCACATCAAGGCTGCATTTGACAGAGTGTGGCATCATGAGCCTTAGCAAAAGTGGAGTCAATGGAAATCAGGGGAAAACTCTCTGCTGGTTGGAGGCACATCTAGCACAAAGGTGGTTGTGGTTGTTGGAGGTCAGTCATCTCAGCTCCAGAACACAACCGCAGAAGTTCCTCGGGGTAGTGTTCTCAGCCTAAACATCTTCAGCTGCTTTATCTGTGACCTTCCTTCCATCATAAGGTCAAAAGTGGGGATGTTCATTGATGATTGCATGATGATCAGCACTATTCGCGACTCCTCAGATACTGAAGCAGTCCATGTCCCAAAGTAGCAAGGCTGGGACAATATCCAGGCTTGGACTGACAAGTGGTAAGTAACGTTCACACCATACAAGTGTCAGGCAATGACCATCTCCAACAAGAGAGAATCCAACCATCGCCCCTTGATGTTCAATGGCATTGCCATCACTGAATCCCCCACTATCAACATCCTGGGAGTCATCATTGACCGGAAACTGAACTGGGCTAGCCAAATAAATACTATGGCTACAAGAGCAAGTCAAAAGCTCGGAATCATGCGATAAGTAGCTCACCTCCTGATTCCCCAAAGCCTGTACACTACCTACAAGGCACAAGTCAGGAGTGTGATGGAATACTCCCCACTTGCCTGGATGAGTGCAGCTCTCACAACACTCAAGAAGCTTGACACCATCCAGGACAAAGCAGCCCGCTTGATTGGCACCACATCCACAAACAATCACTCCCTCCACCACCGACCCACAGTACCAGCAGTGTGTACCATCTACAAGGTGCACTGCAGGAATTCACCAAAGCTTCTTCGACAGCGCCTTCCAAACCCACGGCCAATACCATCTTTAAGGGAAAGGGCAGCAGATAGATGGGATCACCAAGGAATATAAGGGTTAATTTTGATCTAAAGTCTAGTCTTTCTCTAATTTAGTAATTAACTAAAAGTTGCTCTTTGGGTTGGAAGAAGGTGAGTTTTAGGCCAGTTTTAAAACAGGGTTTCAGAGGCTACATTCAGAGAGTATTAAAACAAGCCATCTTACAGTGCTGACTGTCTGCACTGGAGTGCTGCTTTGGGTTGCAGTAGGGTGCTTAAGTTGGAGTTTGGTGACTGAGGGAGGAGGTGAGGAGGGAACGAGGTGATCCTTTGAGAACCGTAAGTACGGTCAGGTAAGTATTTACAACTTTTATCGCTTATAGTCTTTAAGGTTTTATTTTGTGGTTCACCAATTGTAAGAGCTATACTCTGTAATAAGGAGCAGGGAAGAAGGGCTCTGGAGTAATTGATATTATTTGATATTAAGTATCTTCCAGTAGGTTTAATTTAAAGGGGTAAGTCATGGCAGAAGTGCTCAAAGCCATGGTGTACTCCTCTTGCTCTATGTGGGAAGCTGGGAACATTTCCAATGCCTGGGGCCAGCATGTGTGTGGGAAGTGTCTCCAGCTCCTAGAAGTCTGGGTTTCAGAGCTGGAGCGGCAGCTGGGGACAATGTGGAGCTTCCGCGAGGCGGAGAGTGTTGTGGATAGCACTTATAGAGAGGTGGTCACATCGCAGGCTAAGAGTCCACAGGCAAGAAGGGAATGGGTGACCACCAGGAAGAGCAAGAGAACTAGGCAGGCAGTGCAGAAATCTCCTGTGGCTATTCCCCTGCAAAACAGATATATCGCTTTGGATACTGTTGAGGGGAATGGCCTTTCAGGGGAAAGCAGCAACAGCCAAATGCATTGCACCACAGTTGGTTCTGCTGCACAGGGGAGGAGTAAAAAGTGTGGGAATGCAATAATTATAGGGGATTAGATAGGCATTTCTGTGGCCGCAAATGAGACTCCAGGATGGTATGTTGCCTCCTTGGTGCTAGGGTCAAGGATGTCTCAGAGCGGCTACAGGACACTCTAAAAGGGGAGGGTGAACAGCCAGTGGTTGTGGTACACATTGGTACAAATGACATGGATTAAAAAAAAGGGATGAGGTCCGAAAAGCAGAATATAGGGAATTAGGAAGTAAGTTGAAAAGTAGGACCTCAAAGGTAGTGATCTCAGGATTATTACCAATGCCACATGCTAGTCAGGGTAGAAATAGCAGGATATATCGGATGAATACGTGGCTTAAGATATGATGTGAGGGGGAGGGTTTCAGAATCGTGGGACCAGTTCTGGGGGAGGTGGGACCAGTACAAACTGGATGGCTTACACCTGGGCAGGACTGGGACTGATGTCCTAGGGGGAACATTTGCTAGAATGGTTGGAAAGGTTTAAACTAAAATGGCAGGGGGATGGGAACCTATACAAGGATTCAGAGAAGGGGAAATCAAGGATAAGAACAAAAGGCAGAAAAGGAAATAAGAAAAGTGATAGGCAGAGAAATCAAGGGCAAGAATCAAACAGGGCCTCAATGAAAAATAGTGGGAATGGAAAAAGTAATGTTAAAAAGACAAGCATCAAGGCTTTGTGCTTTAACGCAGGAGCATTTGCAATAAAGTGGATGAATTAACCGCACAAATAGATGTAAACAGGTATGATATAGTTGTGTGTGCAGGGTGACCAGGGATGGGAACTGAACATCCAGGGGTATTCAGTATTTAGGAAGGACAGGCAAAAAGGAAAAGGTGGTGGAGTTGCATTGCTGGTTAAAAAGGAAATTAACGCAATAGTGAGGAAAGATATTAGCTCCAACAATGTGGAATCTGTATTGGTAGAGCTGAGAAACACTAAGGGGCAAAAAATGTTAGTGAGGGTTGTATATGGACCCCCAAACTGTAGTGATATTGGGAATGGCATTAAACAGGAAATTAAAGATGCATGCAATAAAGGAACATCTGTAATTATGGGTGACTTGAATCTGTATATAGATTAGGCAAATCAAATTAGTAACAATACAGCAGAGGAGGAATTCCTGGGGTGTATACGGGATGGTTTTTTGGACCAATACGTTGAGGAACCAACTAGAGAACATGCCATCCTAGACTGGGTATTGTGTAATGAGAAAGGAATAATTGGCAATCTAGTTGTGTGAGGACCCTTGGGGATGAACGACCATATGATAGAATTCTTCATCAAGATGGAGAGTGATGTAGTTGATTCTGAGACTAGGGTCCTGAATCTTAATAAAGGAAACTACGATGGTATGAGGTGCGAGTTGACTTTGATGGATTGGGAAATGTTACTTAAAGGGATAACAGTGGATAGGCAATGGCAAACATTCAAAGAGCGCATGGGTGAACTGCAACAACTGTTTATTCCTGTCTGGCGCAAAAGTAGAATAGGAAAGGTGGCCAAACCATGGCTTACAAGGGAAATTAGAGATAGTATTAGATCCAAGGAAGAGGCATACAAATTAGCCAGAAAAAAACAATAGACCTGAGGATTAGGAACAGTTTAGAATTCAGCAAAGGAGGACCAAGGGATTGATTAAGAAGGGGAAAATAGAGTACTAGAGTAAGGTTGCAGGGAACATAAAAACTGACTAAAAGTTTCTATAGGTATGTGAAGAGAAAAAGATTGGTGAAGACAAATGAAGCTCCCTTACAGTCAGAAACAGGGGAATTTATAATGGGGAACAAAGAAATGGCTGACCAACTAAATACATAAACAAACAAAAATACCTGGAAAAACTCAGCAGGTCTGACAGCATCTGAGGAGAGGGATACAGTTGACGTTTCGAGTCCATATGAACTAAATACATACTTTAGTCCTGTCTTCACAAAGGAGGGCACAAATAACATACCAGAGATGTTGGGGAACACAGGGTTCAGTGAGAGGGAGGAACAGAAAGAAATCAGTATTAGTTGGGAAATGGTGTTGGGGAAATTGATGGAATTGAAGGCCAATAAATCCCCAGGATCTGATAATCTACATCCCAGAGTACTTCAGGAAGATGCCCTAGAAATAGTGGATGCATTGGTGGTCAGCTTCTAAGGTTCTATAGACTCTGGAATGGTTTCTACAGATTGGAGGGTAGCTAATGTAACCCCGCTATTTAAAAAGGGAGGTAGAGAGAAAACAGGGAATTATAGACCAGTCAGCCTGACGTCGGTAGTGGAGAAACTTCTAGAGTCCATTATAAAAGATTTAATAGCTGAGCACTTGGAAAACAGTGGCAGAATCGGACAGAGTCAGCATGGATTTACGAAAGGGTATTCATGCTTGACAAATCTACTGGAATTTTTCGAGGATGTAACTAGTAGAGTTGATGAGGGGGAGCCAGTGGATGTGGTTTATTTGGACTTTCATGAGGCTTTCGACAAAGTCCCACATAAGAGATTAGCGTGTAAAATTAAAGCGCATAGGATTGGGGAGGTGGTGTATTGAGATGGATAGAAAACTAGTTGGCAGACAGGAAACAAAAAGTAGGAATTAATGGGTCTTTTTCCAAATGGCAGGCAGTAATTAGTGGGGTACTGCAGGAATTGGTGCTGGGATCCCAGCTAATCACAATATATATTGACGATTTAGATGAGGGAACTAAATGTAATATCTCCAAAGCTGGGTGGGAGGGTAAGCTGTGAGGAGGATGCAGAGATGCTTCAGTGTGATTTGGACAAGCTGAGTGAGTGGGCAAATGCATGGCAGATGCAGTATAATGTGGATAAATGTGAGATTATCCACTTTGGTAGCAAAAGCAGGAAGGCAGATTATCTGAATGGCTATAATTTGAGAAGGAGGAATGTGCAATGAGACCTGGGTGTTCTCGTACACCAGTTGCTGAAGGTAAGCATGCAGGTGCAGCAGGCGGTAAAGAAGGCAAATGGTTTGTTGGCTTTCATAGTGAAAGGATTCAAGTACAGGAGCAGGGATGTCCTGCTGCAATTATACACGGCCTTGGTGAGACCACACCTGGAATATTGTGTGCAGTTTTGGTCTCCTTATCTGAGGAAGATTGTTCTTGCTATGGAGGGAGTGCAGCAAAGGTTTACCAGACTGTTTCCTGGGATGGTGGGATTGATATATGAGGAGAGATTGAGTCGGTTAGGATTATATTCGCTGGGGTTCAGAAGAATGAGGGGGGAATCTCATAGAAACCTATAAAATTCTAACAGGACTAGACAGGGTAGATGCAGGAAGGGTGTGCCCAATGGTGGGGGAGTCCAGAACCAGGGGTCACAGTCTGAGGATACAGGGTAGACCATTTAGGACTGAGATGAGGAGAACTTTCTTTACCCAGTGAGTGTTGAGCTTGTGGAGTTCACTACCACAGAAAGTAGTTGAGGCCAAAACATTGTATGTTTTCAAGAAGGAGTTAGATATAGCTCTTGGGGCGAAAGGGATCAAAGGATATGGGGAGAAAGCGGGAGCAGGCTATTGACTTGGATGATCAGCCATGATCATAATGAATGATGGAGCAGGCTCGAAGGGCCGAATGGCCTACTCCTGCTCCTATTTTCTATGTTCCTACCACCACCTGGAAGTTCCCCTCCAAGTCACTCACCATCCTGACTTGGAAGTATATCACTGTTCCTTCACTGTCACTGGGTCAAAATCCTGCAACTCACTTCCTAACAGCACTGTGGGTGTACCTACACCACATAGACTGCAGCGGTTCAAGAAGGCAGCTCACCACCACCTTCTCAAGGGCAATTAGGATGGGCAATAAATGCTGGCCCAGCCAGTGAAGCCCACAGCCCGTGAATGAATTAAAAAAAACTTAATTAATGATAATTATCTGGTTTGAATCCCAGTGACTCACTACCCATGATGATGAACTCTACAGACCAGCACAGCCCTACATTCAATTCCTGATTGTTACTAAGTTACCTGGACTAACAGTAGTAATGCTATGAATTCCAAGGCTAGGGCAAGGAAATTTAGATAGAGCATCTGCTTGAAATCAGTATCCAGTGACCACCACTGCAAGACTGAATGTTAGATGAGGACACAGAAATCTGGGCAAAGCAAGGAGGGTTGTTCCTCCTCTATACTGCAATATGAATTATTTCTTTCAGGAACAGAAAGGAGGAGAAATAAAATTGGGAGGAAATACAAGTATTCAAAACACTATTGAGCTCAGCTGTATATCTGAATACAGATAATAATATTGTAATGCTGTTGGGTCCATTTTGAGCAAAGTTCACTTACCTCATCCCATTCCAAATTATAGTTGGTGACTTTGGAACCATTGTCACATGTAGCCTACAAGAGTTAAAGCAATATTACAGGGTCAAAGTTTTCTTCATCAGCGGGTTACATTCATAAAACAATTCTCAATAGCTGGCTGCAGCTGCAACTAAACACATAGCTATGCACTTAGGTTATAGTACAAATGAACACTACTAAGAGGAAGGTACAACACATTAGTGGTAACGACAATTAGTTTGATTTCATAATAAGTGCAGCAAATCTTCACTCTAAAAAAAATCTTTAGTGATTTTGTGTTGCTAAGTATAAAGATGGAACTGCTTTACAGAGACTGATATTTTCAGGGTATTCTAAAGAGGAGGATAGGAGATACTGGACAGAAAAGCTCAACAATGAGATAAATACTGTGCAAGAGTTAAGATTGAATGTGTGGCAAACTTACAGAAATCAAATAAATAAGACAATCCAGGGTTCTAACTGATGAGTTGTTCGAAGTCTCTCACAATAGCAAAGGCCTGACCAAAAAAGGAAATAAGTAACGGTGCAGCTGATGGTGAACACTGAAGATGCTAAGAATGGTAAATGTAAGAGTAGGTGGTTACACATGATAGATTTATTCAGTTGGGCAAATGGGCTATAGATTGAAGATGCAGTGAGCATTGCAGAGCTGCAGAATAAAGGAAAGCAAAAAAAGGGATTGTAGTCTTGTAAAACACAAGTTGACAAACATAAATTTGAAAAACTAAGCAGATACTAACATACTTAAAACAAGTAGTTTTGGTGAAACTAAATAACAGTGGTCTGGATTCAAGTATTTGTCTCACCTTCCACTGTAGACTTAAAGTGTGTTTGGTCCTGTTTATTACTCGAGGTGGCATTGGTGTGTCTGGTTCACTGCACAATGTTGTAAAACATTCCGATTCCGATGGGGTCCCTCTTATTAGGTTACACACTGCTTGCACCCTTTAGCAGACAAAATGGTATCATTAAGCTACAGTAATTAAAAAGGTTAACAATACCCAACAAAAGCTTGTTGTATAAAGTTGAATATTCCTATTTTTAAAATAACATTCTATCAACTAGCGTTACATTTGTAACTTTTCACTGTAGCAGGTGGTCTTCTATTCTCCACAAACATGCAACAATTTACACTTATATACTGCCTTTAATGTAGTGAAATCTTCCAAGGTACTTCATGGGTTAGGGGTCGGGAGCCTGGGGGAATTCAAACATCAAACAGGGAATAGAAAATTGAAGGAAAGATTAAAAGTGTACTCTTGATGAAACAAGTTGAGACACAGAGTAAGGCAGAGATGTTTTAGGAGAGAGCAGGGCAGTGATAGTCGAAGATTGTGCCACGATGGTTGGGTTGGGTGGGAGAGAACAGGAACACTCGAAGGAAGACTGAAGAGTGCAGGCTGGGTGAAAAGTCTGATGAGGTTCCAGAGGTAGAGTACAGCAAGGCCCTGGAATTAAATATAAATAACAAAGGGGATAGGAAGCCAGTAAAGCACAGCACAGATGGTGGTTATGGATGAGCAGGAGTTAATATGGAACAAGATATGAGCAGATATATGTATAGACTAGACCTCCCAAAGCATAAGTTACGGGGGGGGGGGGCCCGCAGCGGCGAGATGCTCCAACAGCTAAGTCACAAAACAGCCACAATCTTTCACCATCCAGTGGGTTAGCAAGAATGATTTTGGTTTGAGAACCCCAGAGAGAGTCACATGAGAGTCTGAAACTTCAGGCTGTCCCTGAGCTCAGCCATTCTTGCTAACCCGCCAGGTACTCCTATTGAAATTAAAATACCATAAGCCCAATAACACGTATTACAAGATCAAATCTTGCCTTATTAGAGAGTGGGGGCTAGTAACTACAACTCCCAACATGCATTGGGAGCATCTGCATATGTGCAGACCAGAAGCTGGCGGCGCATGCGCAATGTGGTGTTTTGTAGTTCTTTGGGCAGAGGAGCAGCCCAGTGGGCCTGCATACAAAGAAAATGAAAAACCCCCAGATCATGTGACCCAGAAGCATGGCACCATAATTGGTGAAGAGTCCCAGGCAGGGGACAGGGAGAGGTCCCAAAAGAGTCGTCCCAGGCAGGGGGCAGGGAGAGGTTCTAGTTAAGAAGGGAAAGAGAGAGGAGCAGAGAAACAGGCTCCAAGTAAAATAAGGGCTGTTGTTGGCAAACTTTAAGTAATGGGGGCTTAGGGGAAGCCCTGAAGCTCTAAGGAGGTAGCAGAAAGTTGGTGACTTCATGCTGTGGGCAATTGGGGCAAAGGTACCACTTTACAGCAGTAGTATTCTGCTCTGCATGGTTGAAGAACTGAAGTTATGCTTGTGAGTTAGTGTTGGGGTGCAGATTCAGGAAGCCAGGAGAACAGAGACTCGGGAGATGAGATTGAGACCCTGCGAGGTAAGCTGTCATTGAGGCCAACTGATTTGGAGCAACTTTTGAAGAGAATTCGAAGGCGAGATATTCAAAGGTGAAGAATGGATTCCCTCATAAGACAGGGTTCCAATGAAACTGGTTGACTCACAGTGCTATTGACATCTGGCTAGGTTACTGAGAAATCCGTGGATTGGGTGCATTTGGCATTTGTTGCGAAGTTGTAATGCGTCCGACCACAATTTGTCTGTTAATTCACATGTACCTCATATTAATCCTGAATGTTAGAGTATAAGGTAGATATTGTAAATAGTTTTATCTTTCTGAGCTTCTATAGTGAAGTTCCCCTCCAAGCCACTCACCATCCTGATTTGGAGCTATCTCGCCGTTCCTTCACTGTCACTGGGTCAAACTCCTGGAACTCCCTCCCTAACAGCACTGTGGGTGTGCCTACACCACATGGACTGCGGCAGTTCAAGAAGATGGGTCACCACCACCTTCTGAAGGGCAATTAGGGATGGGTAATAAATGCTGGCCTAGCCAGTAATGCCCACATCTCATGAATGAATAAAAAAAACGTTTTTTTTTTTGTTTGTTCAAAACCCATAGAATCTTGTGGCTTCATTCTCTTAGCAAGTGTCTTGAATCTCAAACATTGTCCACTTTAAACAAAACGTTATTGGTCCCTAACTGGATTTTACCAAAAGCATGGGGGCCTGGTCCAGGATCAAAACACAGTTGGTTTAAGTATTTCACAAACTGCAGAACTCTTGCAAGTGTCCTTATTCTAGTGAAGTTTCTTTACTTCCAACCTACTCATCAAATGGGACTAATTGTTGTAAGAGGCAAAAGAAAGCTAATTTGTCTTTGTCCTAGCAAGAACCCTTTTGAAAATACTTGTTCTAACAGTTAGATTTTGGCACAAGTGTTATGATCATTATATACAACCACTCTCAACCAAAACCATATAAAAAATCTTTTATCAGCAAAAGAACTAAATCCTGGAAGCAAGATGATAGCGACTTCCCTGAACATAAAGGAAGCATTTGACCGAATGCATCACTAAAGTGCCCCAACAAAACTGATGTAAATGGGGTTCAAAACGGAAACTCTCCAGTAGCTACAATCATATCTAGCACAAAGGAAGATAGTTGGGCTTGTTGGAGACCAGTCATCGCAGCCAAAGGACACTGCTGCAGGAGTTCCTCAGGGCAGCATCCTGGGCCCAAGTGCATTCAGCTGCTTCATCCATGCCCTTTCCTCCATCATAAGGTCAGAAGTGGAGTTGTTTGTTGATGGTTGCACAGTGTTCAGTTCTATTTGCAATTCTTCAGTAAATGAAACAGACCATGCCACATGCAGCAAGACCTGGGCAACATCTAGTAAAATTAGTGATCCAATTGCCAGGCAATGACTATCTCTCAAAGAGAGTCTCACCACCTTCTCATGATATTTAATGGCATTACTATTGCTGGGGATCCTGGGATCATCACTGACCAGAAATGCTATGGCTACAAGATCAGGATGAAAGCTGGGTACCCTGCAGTGAGTGGCTCACCTCCTGGCTCCCCCAATGCCTCTCCACCACCTACAAGGCACAAGTTAGGAATTGATGGAATATTCTCCATTTGTCCATATGCTTGCAGGTGCAAGAAGCTTGACACCATCCAGGATAATGCAGGAGCTTGACTGGCATACCATCCTCCCCTTCTACCATTGGTGCATCATGGCTGCAGTATGCACTAGCTACAGGATGCACTGTACCAAACTGCCACAGTTTCTCTGATCTCCCAAACCTGCAACCTCTATCATTTAGGAAGAAAAGGTTAACAGGGAACATCAATACCTCCAAGTCACACACCATCCTGACCTGGACTTGCATCACTGTTCCATTATTATCAATGGGTTAAAATGCTGAAACTTCCTATCTAACCAGACCCTGGGAGCATCTTCATCAGATGAACTGAAGCAGTTCAAGGTGGCTCACTATTACCTTCTTAAAGGCAACTAGAGATAATAGTATAACAGGTATGATAGCATTGTGATAATGTTACTAAACTAGTAATCCAGAGACGTGGATATTAATACTCCAGAATTATGAGTTCAAATCCCACAATGGCACTTGGAGGAATTTACATTCAATTAATTAATAAATCTTCAATGGAAAACCAATCTCAGGAATGATCATGAAACTACTGCTGTAAAAACCTATTTGGTTCACTAATGTCCTGCAGGGAAGGAAATTTGCCATCCTTACCCGAATGAGCCTACAGAGGACTCCAGACACACAACAATGTGGTTGACTCTTAGCTGCTCTCTTAAATAGCCTGGAAAGCCACTCAATTGTAACAAACTAATACAGAAAAGTCAAAATCAATTGTTGCAAATAGTTTGGAACATAAATGACTACACTCACCACGATAAATTCACTGAAAATGTTAAGATGCTTTATTCAGAACGATTATTTTATTTTAAAAATACAATTTCCGGTTCTTCCCAATGGCTGAGCTCAATTAGCTAGTTCATGGTGGAGATGTTCAGTCGTAAGATTCCAGGTTTTATTATCAGTCTATGTTGAGTTAATCTTAACTAGATCAGCACTAGCAGCATTACATGCAACCAGTAACCTTAGACTGGGGGAGGGCAAAATTGGCACATAAGCATTGATTAAGGACAGGGTCAATTTCTGATGCCCTCAGTCAAATATTCTGCCAACATTCACTCCCAAGATACACACATAAGGAACGTAAAGCTGTGAAAAATCAAGGACGTTTGGTGTCCATGGAACCATACCCCAATTATGGGGTTGATGCTTACCTTCTCTCCTGAAGGTTCAAAATATTGGTGTAGAGACTGGAAATCAGGGATGAAACTATATTTATGACATCTTTTATCAACTGACTACTAAAAATCTATTCTTATTAATTACCAACCTGGTTTGATACTCTGTAGCTGGCTTTAAGTCCTGCAATGTGACACTCATGTCTTGTCCTCTACAAAAAACAAATGCACATGGGTTTCATCAATTAAATGATGGCTATCAAATTCTGCAAATAAATATAAGCATTTACTATGTGAAATAAAAATAATCAATTTAAACGTTATTTAGCAGGACTGGAAATCTAAAGTAAAATAAACATTATTGAAAGTGATTGAAGAAATAGAAAATGATTTTGAGACACTTTTTGTTTGGGCATTATTTGCACATATGCCTTATACAAATTTCACTGCTACTTTTCCAACACAATTACAGACAAGTTCTATTCTCCTGTAATTGTACCAGCTAGGAATGAAACTTGTCAATTTTGGTTTTGTATCATTTCTTAATTCAGCACTTAATTTAAGTGACAATTGTAAACTATAATGGGATGTTTATCAAAGCTACTTTGTTCAGGTTAGCATTGTATGTTGCATTTTCCTTTGTCAGGTTTATTGGCAGGACTACACACAGATTATACTGCTGCCTGCTGAAGACCCTGAGTACCATCTGCACACTGTGCTTGGAGCTAGTCTTTTTTGGGGTGGGGTTGGGGGGAAACGTGGAAGAAGAAAATCTGATGCTTTACGTTCAGCCCACAGTGATAGCTAGCTAAAGGCCTGTGGCTCTTTGCAGTTCTAAAGTACAGATATACAGATTCTTCAACTGAGGGATTATTGGATGACAACCAGTAAAGGAGTATCCAGATTTTAGTCTTGAGGGAAGGAGACCCACAAAAGGTGCAATCCAGGTATAGTGCAAAGAGGTTGTTTAAGTGTCAACCCCAGCAATACCTACAAAATGAATTAATGTAATAAGAAGTTAACAGAACTTACCAAAGGGACAGCAGAAAATAATATCTAGCAACAATGCACTGCATGAAGTATTGTTCCTATTTGCAGCCACCTTATATCATTTTACTGAGCACCTTGCCAGAATGCTATGGTCTAAATTAGAGCAAGTTGGGGGTGGCTGATGTTTTAATCAGTGTGCGGTCTATGTTAGGGTAATGTGGTGGTGGGGTTGGGGGCAGGGGAGTGCTGCTGAGATACCTATAAGTAAGAGAATAGGAATAACCTAGAAAAGGGAATTTTGGCAGTTATGGAGGAGAGCCACATCAGCGAATGAATGAACTGATGTAAGTGCTAAAGGTGGACCATGATGACAAGACTGACTTTGCAGCTACCAGAGGTCTTACTAAGGGTTAAGGTGCCCCTTATGAACTGTATATACAGATGGCTGTCAATGGGTTCTCTTGGGAAACCTTTTCCCAAAGTGGAAGTCTCTTCCTCTTTATACTACAGGATTCCCCTAATGGAAAGCCATTGTGCCCTGTGCTTCATAGCTGAAGGTTCAAAAAAAATCTGTACACCAGCAGCAGTGCAAAACTTGTTAGCTAGAGGCACAAGATTGTGGGGGGCTGGGGAGGGGTGTGTGAGAAGATGGAAAACTGGTTGAAGGTGAGGGGGCTTCCTGCTTCTTCCACGTTGACCTAAGGGATAATGCTGCTAAGAATGGATGGAAGGTTAAAGATAAGGTAAGTGACAGTGCCTAAAGCAAAGAAAAATATGAAAGCAAAGAGAGAGAGAGAGGAACACAACAGAGACAGTTAAGAGAGTCACCTTATCCTCTAATTAACCTTGAATAATGCAATGGCAGATTGACCAGTAATGTATTAAAAATATCATATCTGTACACAATTTCTTCTCTAGGTTTACTTTTACATTAAAAATTATCTGCCAGTAGTGGTGTTGTAGCACCTCACTTTTGCATCTCCCAACTCCTCTGCCTATACCTCAGAAAACCTGCCCTCTAATCATGTTTCAGTCTATGCCTTGATAAACCATGGGACTTTGAATGGTACATAACTATTGTTCATTTTAAACAGGTACTGTTGTCACAGTGAATTGTATACTCAGAGCTCCCATGATCAAATCGGCATTTTGCCATCTGATTCAGGCATCAAAAGCATTTGAATTTATGTTTTACAAGAAGTATTACAATTTGTTGATATTATATATACTTTTTTAATATCTTGAATAAGCTGGCCTAGGCCAATGTAAAATGTCATGGAGCATTTAACCTCAATTCAATCTTAATTTGTGTAAATTAGATTATTTAATAGATTAGCATTAAGTATCATAATACATAACTACCTATTAATTTAGTGATAATTTAAGACAATAATCAAAATCAAATCCTATTTCCCAAACAAAAAAAAAGTAATTTTGTTTGCAACAAGCTTCTCCACAACTACTAGCCTGGAACTTCCAGTTAGATTTTCTGAACCATTAGTTACAGAAAAGCAAGGGTTTTGTTAAGTCTAATTAGTGGGGAACATTCACCTACATTGAGAAAGAACTTGCTTAGAAAGTGTCAGTTATTTTTAATCATCAGGCAATAAACTTTTGAAAATTTACAAAATCAGCTAATCCAGGTAAAACTCATTTAATGATAGAAAAAGTTTATAATAAATTTTGATGTACTTCACTGTATATGCAATACATATTTAAAAACAAGGTATCAAACATACTGTGAAAATATTGTACATACGTATAGATAATTTTGAACTTCCCACTACTTGAAATAGCAACTTCATAGCTGCACGGTTTAGGTACAACATCGCTATCAGTGTCATCACTTATTGTGGTTGAAGGAGGAGCCCACGTGAGCACAGCTGTCCTTGCCTGGATGTCAGATACCTACGAAAAAATTAAGCATTAGAATGAAGTAAATAGGGCACAGGGCAAGTGCTCAGAAGAAATTGGCTTATAATTCAAGAAATGCAAGTCTAATAGCTTACGGCATGTTGCAGACCCAATACATAAAGAGCCATGCCTTAACCTGTTAAAATCTCTGAAAAATGGCATGAGGGGAGGAAAAGAGGCTAATGTAAGGTTTTGGAAGTGCAGATGTTGCATAATTTGTTTCAAGGGTTTTTCCTCTTCTCGGTGCAGAATGGGCAGAGTGTAGTGGACATGTCTCCATCTGTCTACACCAGTGGTGGGCTAGGGCAATTTGTATTCCCACGCCCAGGAAGGGCCCCGTGCCATGAATCGGAGTTGGGAACACAGGCAACGCTGCAGGCCTGAAGATATGAGCCTGGTCACCAGCTCTGGGGTCTTTTGCTGCCACTGGTGATAAGCTGAAAGTTCCAAAGCCTAAAGATGCAGTGCGTTCTGAGAAAAAAAGTTCAAACTTACCTTTTGAATCCTCTTCACCTTGTTATCAGGCCCCCTCAGGCATGAAGGGAGTCCTGACACAATGCTCATTGCCTACAAATTGATGCAAGGGTAGGGAGCACTCACTCCAGCTCATTTTTATCTCATTGCTGGGGCTACATCTGTTTTAGATACAGGCCCCATTTCACCAGTTTGGTGAATCCCCAAAACTCTCAAACCTCATAAAAGCATTACAGTAACTTGTCTCCATCCTTTTTTCCTTTCCCAAGCACCAACGGAGAATTATTTTGGGGGAGGGTGAACAGCCAGAGGTCATGATCCACATTGGGATCAATGACGTAGGTATGAAAAAGGATGAGGTCCTGGAAGCAGATTTTAAGGGAGTTAGGAAGGGTATTAAGAAGCAGGGCCTCAACAACAGTAATCTTATGAGTACTCCCAGTGCCACATGCCAGTAAGGAATAGGAAGATTGAGCAGTTCAACATGTGGCTGGAGAAATGGAGTAGAAGGGAGGGCTTTTGATTTCTGAGGCATTGGGATCGGTTCTGGGGCAGGTGGGACCTGTACAAGGAGGAAAGGTTACACCTTAACAAGACTGGAACAAATGTCCTCGTGGGAAGGTTTGCTAGTGCTATTGGGGAGGGTTTAAACTAGATCCACAGGGGGATGGGACCCTGAGGGGAAATTCAGGAGTGCAGAGGAGAAAAATTGGCAGTAGGAAGTAGTGAAGTATCAACTGATAATGAGGAGATATTAGAGAGTCGTATCAAGGTAGATAGAATACCTGGAGAGTTTGATAGAATTAGAGTAGGCAATAGGAAGTCATTAGATGGGCCCAGAATAAGGGGGAAAGTAAAAAAAGCCTAAATCAGGGCTAGTGACATGTTTGTGAATGCACGGAGTGTGGTTAATAAGATTGGTGAACTGCAGGCACAGGTTGACAAATGTGATTATGATATTATTGCTGTAATAGAGATAAAGAAGGGCAGAACTGGGCATTAAATATTCCTGGGTACAAGGTGTTTAGGAGAGACAGGAAAGAAAGAAAAGGTGAAGGGGGGTTGGGGGGGGGGGAAGAGGATGGTGGTGGCAATATTGATTAAAGACGGCATTACAGTACTGGAGAGAGAGGATGTGCCAGATGGGTCAGGGACAGAATTTTTCTGGCTAGAGGTAAGGAATAAAAATGTATAATAACATTGATTGGTGTAGTATATAGACCACCAACTAATGGAAGAGATGTGGAG
This sequence comes from Carcharodon carcharias, assembly GCF_017639515.1. Classification (NCBI taxonomy): domain Eukaryota; kingdom Metazoa; phylum Chordata; class Chondrichthyes; order Lamniformes; family Lamnidae; genus Carcharodon; species Carcharodon carcharias. The sequence continues at coordinate 96,739,933 of NC_054484.1, read as the reverse complement.
AAGCAAATTTGCAAAGAAATTATGAAGAGGTGCAAGAGTTATACAGTAATCATAACAGGGGACTTCAATTATTCAAATATAGTACAAGGGACAAGAGGGCTTAGAGTCCCTGGAATGCTTTCAAGATCATTTTCTGCAGCAGTATGTTTCCAGTCCAATGAGAGAACATGCACTTTTGGACCTGGTTCTAGGGAATGAATTGCCCCAGGTGGATCAAATATCAGTGGGAGAGCCTCTAGGGGACAATGGCCATTGTATCATAAAGTTTAGGTTAATCATGGAAAAGGACAGGGAACAATCCAGAGCAGGGATAATTAATTGGGGGAAAGCCAACTTCGATGGGATGGAAATGCATCTGAGTTGAATATGTTGGAATCAAATATTGGCAGAAAAGTCAGTGCCTGAACAATGAGCCACCTTTGAAGAAAAAGTATTGCAGTCAATGTCAAGGTATATTCCTCTGAAGGAGAAAGGTAGGAGAAAAATCCAAAGTGCCCTGGAAGGCGAGAGAGATAGAGGTAAAGATGAAAAGGAAGAAATCGCGTATGACCGATGTCAGGTAGAAAACACAATGGAGAATCAGGCATAGAAGTCAACATAGAAGGACCAGAGGGGAAGTGAAGAAACTAATAAAGGAAGCAAGGAGAGAACATGAAAAGAGGCTGGCAGCGAAAGTAAGAGGAAATCCCAAGGTCTTCTATGAGGTGTTGAACGCGTACTTTGCATCTGACTTTACAAAGGAAGAGGGTCCTACACAGGCTGGGATGAGAGAGGAGGTAACTGGTACACTAGAAAAACTTACAACTGAGAGGAAGGAGGTGTTGGCAAAGCTATCTTTACCCAGAAAAGATAAGGTACCAGGATAACATGTATCCAAGGGTACTAAGGGAAGTGAGTGTGGAAATTGCGGAGGCACTAGTGATAATCTTTCAATCTTCCCTAGACACAGGGGAGATGCCACAGGACTGGACAATTGCAAATGTTACACCCTTGTTCAAAAAAGGGTGCAAGGATAAAGCTGGCAACTACAGACCAGTGAGTTTCACCTCAGTGGCAGGGAAACTTTTGGAAACTATTGTATGGGATAATATCAATAGTCACTTAGACAAGTGCAGTTTAATTAAGGAAAAGTAGCATGGATTCATTAAGGAAAAATCATGTTTAACTAGCTCGCTGGAATTTTTTGAGGAGGTAACAGAGAAGGTTGACAAGGGAAATGCTGTTGATGTGGTGTATGCGGATTTTCAAAAAGCATCTGATACAGTGCCACACAACAGACTTGTAAGCAAAATTCTATGTCATGGAATAAAAAGGAAAGTAGGTTCTTGGATATGAAACTGGCTGAGTGACAGGAAACAGATTTGTGATAAATGGTTGTTTTTCCAGAGTGGAGGACAGTTTGAAGTAGGTTTCCCCAAGGGTCAGTGTTGGAACCCTTGCTCTTCTTGATATATATTAATGACTTAGACTGCGGTATGCAGGGCATGATTTCAAAATTTACAGATGATACGAAGATTGGAAATGTTGTCAACTGTGATGGGGATAATCTTGAACTACAAAAGGACATAAACATGTTGGTGATTGGGCAGACAAGTGGCAGATGAAGTTCAATGCAGAAAAAATGTGAGGTGATTCATTTTGGCAGGAAAAATATGGTGAGACAGCATAAAATAAAGGGAGAGCCTCTAAAGGAGGTGCAGGAACAGACGGACCTCAGTGTTTACGTACATTGGTCATTGAGGATGGCAGGGCATGTTGAGAGAGCAGTTAATAAGGCATATAGTATCTTAGGCTTTATTAATAGGGGCATTGAGTACAAGAGTAAGGAGGTCATGGTGAACTTGTATAAGACACTAGTTAGGCCTGGAGTGCTGTGTCCAATTCTGGGTGCCATACTTGAGGAAGGATGTGAAGGCATTGGAGAAAATACAGGGGAGAGTCATAAGAATGATTCCAGGGATAAAGAACTGTAGCTATGAGGATAGAATGGCAAGGTTGGGACACTCTTCCTTCGAGGAAAGAAGGCTGAGAAGAGGCTTGGTAGAGGTATTCAAGATCCTGAGGGGCATGGACAGGATAAATAGTGAGAAACAGTTCCCGCTCAAGAAAACATCAAGAACTAGAGGGCACAGGTTCAAAATAATTGGCAAAAGGAGTAAATGTGATGTGAGAAAGAAATGTTTCACCCAGAGGTTGGTTGGAGTCTGGAACAAACTTCCTGAAAGGGTGGTGGAGGCAGGTTCGATCGAGGTATTCAAAAGTGAATTGGATTGCTACCTGAAAAGAGAGAATCTACAAGGTTACAGGGATAAAGCAGGGGTGTGGTACTAGGTGGAATGCTCTTTCAGAGAGCCAGTGCAGACTCGACAGGCCAACAGGCCTCCTTCTGCACTGTAAAGATTTTGTGAAAGCTAGGAAATTTGTGTTCTCCAGGTGATGGGAACAACAACCCTGGGCTATAATTATTAAACACAAATGTGAAGTTCAACATGCTGTTTGCTCTTCCATTTATTTTTTTTTAACTACCCTGGATGAAATAAATTGAGGACTATGTGTGTATGTGGTTGATTAACATTAAATTACAGAAACTACAGAAGATATTACGCTAGGTTTTCAGACCTGTTATGTCCAACAACTGGATGCAACCAATTGGAGCTCATCTACATTGAATTGGTAGCAGTCCATTTAATTTTCCAGTTGGGTTCCCAATGGCACCAGAAATGCTCGTCAGTATCCAACATGTGAATGCTATCCCAATCATACCAGTTACAGGTACATTGTGTCAAATCCAGCTTTCCAAAAACTGGACATTTTTTTAAGCTGCCATGCATGAATTTTCATTATTATTAGATGAGTAAAATAAGACCATAAGACATAGGAGCAGAAATTAGGCCATTCGGCCCATCGAGTCTGCTCCGCCATTCAATCATGGCTGATAAGTTTCTCTACCCCATTCTCCCGCCTTCTCCCCATAACCTTTGATCCCCTTACCAATCAAGAACCTATCTATCTCGGTCTTAAATACACTCAATGACCTGACCTCCACAGCCTTCTGTGGCAATGAATTCCATAGATTCACCACTCTCTGGCTAAAGAAGTTTCTCATCATCTCTGTTCTAAAAGGTCTTCCCTTTACTCTGAGGCTGTGCCCTCGGGTCCTAGTCTCTCCTACTAATGGAAACATCTTCCCCATGTCCACTCTATCCAGGCCTTTCAGTATTCTGTAAGTTTCAATCAGATCCCCCCTCATCCTTCTAAACGCCATCAAGTATAGACCCAGAATCCTCAAACGTTCCTCACATGTTAAGCCTTTCATTCCTGGGTTCGTTCTCGTGAACCTCCTCTGGACCCTCTCCAGGGACAGAACATCCTTCCTAAGATACAGGGCCCAAAATTGCTCACAATATTTTAAACGTGGTCTGACCAGAGCCTTATAAAGCCTCAGCAACACATCCCTGCATTTGTATTCTAGCCCTCTCGAAATAAATGCCAACATTGCATTTGCCTTCCTAACTACTGATTCAACCTGCATGTTAATCTTAAGAGAATACCGGACTAGGACTCCCAAGTCCCTTTGCACTCCAGATTTCTGAATTCTTTCCCCATTTAGAAAATAGTCTATGCCTTCATTCTTCCTACCAAAGTGCATAACCTCACACTTCCCCACGTTGTCTTCCATCTGCCACTAATTTATCATCTTTTTGGGCTAGGTGCTGCATTGGCGCAGTGCAGCACTGACTGTCTTTTCCTGTGTTCTGAGTTGTCCATGCGACCCTTGACCCAAGCCAACCCAGCCCGAACTGCCCCACCCCAAAACTGACCAGATCTGAAATCCAGCATGGACTTGGTCATGAGGTTGCAGGTTTTGTGACACTGTGCCTGCAGTTGTCCACACAATTTCCTGTGCTAGAATAAGTATCATAAACCTGTTCACTTAAACTAGGGTTTGCTTGTAGCTGGAGGGGTTTGCATAAATGTATTTGAAGAGGTCTAAGGGCTCAGTTCTTATTGCCCTGGCAGCAGCAAGAGCTGTGTTCCCGGTATGTGCAACATGAACAATGTTCTTTGTATGCAGTAGAAATTTCATGCTTCAATAAAGGCACACCAACATGGCAAATCTCAACAAAGATCCAAATGTAAAATTGGCAACTTAAAATAGCTTCATGGTGGATTAAGGTAAAAACAAAGGGAAAAGAATATTTCTCTAATGAAATGAAGGGGAAAGCAGGACCAAAATTACGCAGTGTAACAGAGGTTAAAACAAGCTTAAGTTGCATTAAAAACTGCCTTACAAAATACATGAAAACAAAAACTCAGGAGAAGACAAATGAATAATTCATTATCAGGAAATGTGTAAATGTTGGTTGCGGACAATAAGGTACTAAAAGAAAAAGGATCAGAAAGGGGATTATGGAATATTGAGAGAAGGTTCCTTAGGTGTGTTTTGAAGATGTTTTCTGAAGTAAAGGAGTACTAAAAATGACAGCGATAAACTGGATTGAAGTACTAGAGCGGAAATCGATACCCACATGATAAAGTTTCACATTTGTTTATTCACAAATAAAGGTTGGGAGCAGTTGCAGATCTGGTCAATCTACTCAGTAATTTATAATCAATGCTGCACTCAATAAAGTAAATATTGTGAAGAAACTTAAACTATTAAATATACACAGAGCACCACGACTTGACAGAAAATCTCTATGCTGCTGAAGGAAGTGATTTCGTTTTTTTTCCCAGAGCTGCAAAACACAGAGGCTATAATCAAGACATAATGCAATTCTAATGTCCAAAACCATAAATTGAGGAACATTAGACCAATTAGTGTTTCAGCAATAGGGTATATGCCATGGTCACTTACCACAGGTTTGCCAACACCTGATAGAAATGCTTCAAGAGCTTTTGTGTCTGTATCTTCATCTAAAAAGCAAAAGCAAAAAATAGTGCTGAGTAATATAAAGCTTGATACCACTTTAATTTCTTCTAGTATGGTAGTTATTATTAAGATAACACCAAAGAATGAGTTCAAATTGATACATTAAAAATGAACAGCCACAGAGAATAAAAGGAACTGGTGAATCATATTTAAACTAAAGAATCGATCTGAAGGTGAAATATGTAAGCAATGAAGTCATCAATATATTGCAAATGGTTGAGCTTCTGAGTTATGTAATGACAGTACCACACCTGGGCCTAAATGGTATTCTATTTACACAATGGATTAATTAATTAGTTTTTGACTACAGGTCAGATTTCAATGTTTTCTTCCCTCTGGACTTTTAGACCCTGAGCCTTACTGGAGAAAGCTTCTAGACTTCCTCTAGTAGTTCACCCAAGTGGCTATTCATGGCATGGAGGGAATACAGCACAAATTCACCAGGATAATATCAGGTTTGACTTATCAGGACATTAAGTTGGTTTATCAGTTTAGAAAGTTCAAAGCTAATATAATTGGAGGTATTTAAAATGATAAAGGAATTTAATAAGGTAGATACAGAGATATTATTTCATCTGGTCGGCGATGCAGCCTTAAAATTAGAGCTAGGCCATTCAAGGGCAAAGCTCAGGAAGCACCTTTTCCACACAAAAGGGAGAGAAATATAGAGATCTCTCCCCCAAAAGGCCATGGATGCTGGGTCAATTGGATATTTTAAGATAAAGGTTGATAAGACTTTCATTGGATAAGGATATCGAGGAATGTACAGCAAAGGTGGGAAAATGAAGTTGAGGTACATACAGATTATCCATGTCTGACTAAACAGTCTCAAGAGGCTGAATGGTCTACTCCTGTTCCATGAGTGCAAAGCATCATGTATATCTAAAAAGGCTATTAAAAGAGATCTGCATATAAACCTCATGGCCTTCACACAGAAAAAGCTTATGCTTCAGATGATATTTGATCACAGAAACATTATTATTCAGGTCAATGGCATTATGGAGTCACTGGCTGGATGGTTCACAGGAGAACACTGAAGGGGAAATGCTCTGACATCAGCAGAACACTTTGACCTCAGCAGCTGTTTACTATTCCTCAGCTGCTACCTGTAAAAAACGTGCTGTGCTGCTTTGACACAATGAAAAGTATGTGTGCAAAAGAATAATCACAGAATCTCTCAGTGCAGAAGAGGCCCTTCGGCCCATCGAATCTGCATTGACACATGAGAAACACCTGACCTACCTACCTAATCCCATTTACCAGCATTTGGCCCATAGCCTTGAATGTTATGACATGCCAAGTGCTTATCCAGGTACTTTTTAAAGGATGTGAAGCAACCCGGCTCCACCACCCTCCAAGGTAGCACATTCCAGACCGTCACCACCCTCTGGGTGAAAAAGTTTTTCCTCACATCCTCCCTAAACTTCCTGGCCCTCACCTTGAACTTATGTCCCCTCATGACTGACCCTTCAACTAAGCTGCTCCCTATCCACCCTGTCCAAGCCCCTCATAATCTTGAACACCTCGATCAGGTTGCCCCTCAGTCTTCTCTGCTCCAACAAAAACAACCCAAGTCTATCCAACCTCTCTTTATAACTTAAAAGCTTTATCCCAGGCAACATCCTGGTGAATCTCCTCTGCACCCGCTCCAGTGCAATCACATCCTTCCTATAATGTGGCGACCAAAACTGCACACAGTACTCCAGCTGCGGCCACACCAAGGTTCTATACAACTCCAACATGACCTCCCTACTTTTGTAATCTATGCCTCGTTTGATAAAGGCAAGTGTCTCAAATGCCTTTTTCACCACCCCACTAACATGCTCCTCCACCTTCAGAGATCTATGGACACACACGCTAAGGTCCCTTTGTTCCTCAGAACTTCCTAGTGTCATGCTGTTCAATGAATACTTCCTTGTCAACTTACTCCTTCCAAAGTGTATCACCTCACACTTTTCAGGGTTAAATTCCATCTGCCACTTCTCTGCCCATTTGACCATCCTGTCTATATCTTCCTGTAGCCCAAGACATTCAACCTCGCTGTTAACTACCCAGCCAATCTTTGTGTCATCCGCAAACTTACTAATCCTACCCCCCACATAGTCATCTATGTCGTTTATATAAATGACGAACAACTGGGGACCCAGCACAGATCCCTGTGGTACACCACTGGACACGGGTTTCCAGTCACTAAAGCAGCCTTCTGTCATCACCCTCTGTCTCCTACAACTAAGCCAATTTTGAATCTGCCTTATTAAATTATCCTGAATCCCATGTGCATTTGCCTTCTTTATAAATCTCCCATGTGGGACCTTGTCAAAGGCTTTGCTGAAATCCATATAAACTACATCAACTGCACTACCCTCATCTACACACCTGGTCACATCTCAAAAAATTCAATCAAATTTGTTAGGCATGACATAGCTGTGAGCATTAGTTTCGGGCAATGTTTCAAATGCCAGGAGGATGTTGCAATTCTCAACTTAATTTTGGGAAATGCTTGACAGGTTCTACAAAGCTCCTGATAATAGCAAACTTCTTCATTTGCAGCCATGATTGAGGGTCCTAAGTGACTGCACTGACATGGTCAGCAACCTATTACCATGAAACATGCGCCCATACTGTGGCCTTCATCCACAAATTGGGTCACCCTTCTTTGCAGCAGGTCCAGCAGCAGGACCTCCAAGTCTTCAGCATCAAAAGGAGGCAACATTGCCCACATCACTTCATTGTGAACAAGTTGTCTGCCTTTTGGTCACAACTTCCCCTTTAATGCCAAGTTGAATCTTCCTAAGACCTACTAGATTGCCAGCTGTGCATTCTCCAACCAATTGCGCTAAAGGCCCAAATCTATGCTAAATTTTTTGGGTGCAAAATATCCCATTCAAATTAGGGGGAAGGGGCACAACTGAGAAAGAGTCTCATCATAGAATTTGCAGCAGCTTTCCCGCTCTTCCTTCTGTTGGCATTGACCTGCTGTTACTGTGCTGTGGAGGTCTGCTAAAACCCAATTTTGTGATTTCCACAAATCTGGAGATTAGAACTACTCAAAAAACTGTACTGGTGAGGTTGTTCTGTAGACATTTACAACACATCTCAGGCGAAACATTTCTGACCACCACTTGAGGGCGTTGCTGCTTTCTTTTAAAGAGAAAGTTTAAACATTTCAGACAAGATTAGGAGATGTTCAACAAAACTTTATATAGCATCCTTAATGCAGGAAATTGATCCAAGGTGCTTTACAGAAGATGCTAGGTAATTCTGGTGATACAGCCTATTAAGTTCAGCCTAGCTCAGCTTAACAGTCCAACAACACTCCTCTACAGACTCATGTATACATTTTACACAAACATACTTATGTTTTTATTACCAGCATTTTACTAATATTCTAAGAACACTCTCAGCAGGATCGCTTTATTATTGCTTGAAACTTGGAAACATAGAAAATACAAGGAGTAGGCCATTCGGCCCTTCGAGCCTGCTCTGCCATTCATTATGATTATGGCTGATCATCCAACTCAATAACCTGCTCCCGCTTTCTCCCCATACCCTTTGATCCCTTTCGCCCCAAGAGCTATATCTAACTCCTTCTTGAAAACATACAATGTTTTGGCCTCAACTACTTTCTGTGGTAGCGAATTACACAGGCTCAGCACTCTCTGGGTGAAAAAATTTGTCATCTCAGTCCTAAATGGTCTACCCCGTATCCTCAGGCTGTGACCCCTGGTTCTGGACCCCCCCACCATCGGGAACATCCTTCCTGCATCTAATCTGTCTAGTCCTATTAGAATTTTATAGGTTTCTATGAGGTCCCCCCTCATTCTTCTGAATTTCATTGAAAATAATCCTAAACGACTCAATCTCTCCTCATATGTCAGTCCCGCCATCCCAGGAATCAGTCTGGTAAACCTTCGCTGCACTCCCTCTATAGTAAGAAGATCCTTCCTCAGATAAGGAGACCAAAACTGCACACAATATTCCAGGTGTGGTCTCACCAAGGCCCTGTATAATTGCAGCAAGACTTCCCTGCTCCTGTACTCGAATCCTCTCGCTACGAAGGCCAACAAACCATTTGCCTTCTTTACCGCCTGCTGCACCTGCATGCTTACCTTCAGTGACCTGTTGTAAATTCCCCTCTCTCAATTTATAGCCATTTGGATAATAATCTGCCTTCCTGTTTTTGCTACCAAAGCGGATAACCTCACATTTATCCACATTATACTGCATCTGCCATGTATTTGTCCACTCACTCAGCTTGTCCAAATCACACTGAAGCATCTCTGCATCCTCCTCAGAGCTCATCCTCCCACCCAGCTTTGTGTCATCTGCAAATCTGGATATTTTACATTTAGTTCCCTCATCTAAATCATTAATATATATTGTGAATACCTGGGGTCCCAGCACCGATCCCTGCGGTACCCCACTAGTCACTGCCTACCATTTGGAAAAAGACCCGTTTATTCCTACTCTTTGTTCCCTGTCTGCCAACCAGTTTTCTAACCATCTCAATACACTACCCCCAATCCGATGTGTTTTAATTTTACACGCTAATCTCTTATGTGGGACTCTATCGAAAGCCTTCTGAAAGTCCAAATAAACCACATTCACTGGCTTCCCCTCATCAACTCTATTAGTTACATCCTCAAAAAATTCCAGTAGATTTGCCAAGCATGATTTCTCTTTCGTAAATCCATGCTGACTCTGTACGATTCTGCCACTGTTTTCCAAGTGCTCAGCTATTAAATGAAAGGTTAGCTTCACTGTGCGTAGGAACAGTAGGCCATTCAGCTCTTTGAACACTGTATATCAGTTGGAAAGAACTACCATGAACATTCAACATACCAAACATTTCTGTACTTATTTCAGGTGTGCCTTGCATTTTCCTATCTGATTTATTCTTCACCATTCCTGTGGGTGTTCTTAGACTACCTTGTTCATTTTGGTCACTGGTGGGAGGTTTGTGGGGAGAGGATGGTGGGCTGCTGATCTTATCTTTTGATCCATTAGTTTGTCGATCTTTCAGCTTCTTTTGTAAGCGTTCATAAGCTTTGCTAGTCCTTTCATCTCTGTGGATAAAGTTGGATCTCCCATGAGAAGGATGAGATTCTGTAATGCAATAATATAAAGTATATATAGATTAAATTTTGAAGGAAATTTCATACAAAAATTTAGGGGAAAATATTTATTCAAACATGTACTAACAGGTCTCCCACAGTATTACCCCCCACTTGTGAGATATCTATCCATGACAGTATTGCTAAGAGTGATCATTGCACGGACCTTGTGGAAATGAAGTTCCATTCTCACACTGAGGGTGCCATCTACTGTGTTAAGTGGTACTGCCACCATGTTAAATGGGATAGATTTAGAACAGATCCAACAGTTGAAAACTGGGCATTCAAGAGGCACTTTGAGCAATCAGCAGCAGAATTATATCCAATCACAATCCGTAACTGTATGGTCCACAATATTTCTCATTCTACCATAACTATCAAAACAGGGGACCAACCCTAGTTCAATGAAAATTGTAGGGGAACATGCCAAGAGTAGCATCAGGCATATTTAAAAATGAGGCGTCAACTTGGTGAAACTCCAAAGCAGTGCTACCCTGCATGCTAAACAACAGAAGCAGAATTCTAAAGACAGCTAAATAATCCAACAACCCCATGGAAAAGAACAAAAACTCTGCAGTTCTGCCACATCCTGTAATGAATGGTGGTGGACAATTAAAACAATTAACCAATGCAGGTTCCTCTAAAAGCAACCCCATCCTCAATGGTGGAGTCGAGCATGTCAATGCAAAAGACAAGTCTAAAGCAATTGCAACCATTTTTAGCCAGAAGAGCTGAGTGGCTGATTCATCTCAGCCTCCTCCTTAGGTTTCCACCGTCACAAACGCCAGTCTGCAGCCAATTCGATTAACTCCATATGATAGCAAGAAATGGCAGAAAGCATTGGATTCAGTAAAAGCAATGGGCCAAACAACATCACGCTTTAGTGAAGACTTGGACTCCAGAAGTAGCTGCACCCCTAACCAAGTTGTTCCAGTACAGTTACAACATTGGCATTTATGCAACAATGTGCAAAACTACTCAGCTATGACCTGGCCCAAGAAAAACAGGACAAATTTAATCCAGCCAAATATTGTCCCATCAGCCTACTCTCAATTATCAGCAAAATGATGGAAGGTATTGTTGACAGTTTGGGTTCTGCCAGGGCCATTCAGCTATGAACCTCATGACAGCCTTGGTTCAAACATGGAGAAAATAGCGGAATTCAAGAGATGAGGTGAGAGTGACTGCCCTTGACATCATGGCAGCATTTGACCGAGTGTGGCAACAAAGAGCCCTAGCAAAACTGATGTCAATGGCAATCAGGGGCAACTCTTCACTGTTTTAATTCATACCTGGCACAAAGGAAGATAGTGTGGTTGCTGGAGGTCAATATTCTCAGTCCCGGGACTTTAGCTGCTTCATCAAAGATCTTCCCTCCAACATAAAGTAATGTGTTCGCTGATTAATCCAGTCTTCTGTATCTTTCACAACTCCTCTGAAAATGAAGCAGCCCGTGACTGCATGTGGCGACACCATTCAGATTTGGGCTAATGAGGGGCAAGTAACATCTGTGCCACACAAGTACCAGCCAATGACCATCTCCAACAAGAGAAAATCTAACCATCTCTCCTTGACATTAAGTAGCATTATCATCATTAAGTAGAATTACCCATCATAAACATCCAGGGAGCAACTACTGACCAGAAACTTAACTGGATCAGCCATATAAATACTGTGACTATAAGAGAAAGCCAAAAGCTGAGAATTCAGAAGCAAGTAATTCATTAACTCTCCAAAGCCTGACTACTATCTTCAAGGCACAAGTCAGGAGTGTGATGAATACTCCCCAATTGCCTGGATGAGTGCAGCTCCAACAACATTTGAGGCTTGACACCATCCGATTCAAAGCAGTCCATTTGATCGGCACCCCATCAACCACCTTAAACATTTACTCCTTCCACCACTGACGCACAAGTTGCAGCAGTACATACCATTGCAGTGCTTACCAAGGCTCCTTTGATAACATCTTCGAAACTCTCAATCTCTACAACCTAGGGCGATAATGGCAGCATGTTCCCCTCCAAGTCACAGACCATCCTGACTTGGAACATACTCCTGTACTTTCACAAAATCCTAGAACTCCCTTCCCAGCAGTACTGTGGGTGCACCAAAACCACATGGACTCCAACGGTTCAAGAGGGTAGCTGACCACCTTATTCTCAAGGGAAATTAGGATGGGAAATAAATGCTGGCCTTGCCAGTGATGCTTACATTCCAAGAATGAAACCACTGCAATGGTCTGGGTGAGGCATATAGTGAGAAGTATAGCCAGGCTGGGAGACATGATTTAGGGGGAAGGTATCATCTCCTCTCAGCCAGGTTTCCATCAAGGCCATGTCATCAATGCAATCATCCACAATAAGCTCATGGGTTGTAATGGCTTGTTCACGAGTCAAAGGGCATTCTGGATGGGAATGTGCAGAGCGGCAGTGAGAGTTGATCCATTGGCGGTGTTAGGGGGAAAATTAAAAATGTCAAAAGAGAACACTAAGAATTTACTGAAGAACACTTCAAATCTCCAAGCGGCCATGGATGTTAAACATATTGACAGCTGAGGGTAAGCAGATGGACAATGCACACAAAGGAGCTTTGAGTTTGTGTGATTTACACAATTTCAAGAGATGAGCTGATGTCCAGTCACAGGCGTTCTGCATTCAAGTGTTACAACGATACGGTGAAGCCTTGAGAGCTGAACTGGAGATAAAACATAACATAACGTTAGTTTAGGTATACTCCTCTCTCAGATAGGGACAGGGCAGATGGTTTAGCTTAGACATGGGAGGACATACAAAGACAAGAGAGGTCTTTTGATGAAACACAAGCAGTCTTGAGTTGTGAGAACCAAGGTCTTTGTATACGTGTTTTAATTTTGATTGGATAATATAATTATGTATAATAATTGGTTAGCAAAATCACATGTTTATTTACTCAATAGGATAGTTTTAACATAGTACCTATGTGTAGGTTACGGATTGGATATATTCAAATGTACTCAAATGTTTTGTGATAAGAAAAAGTGCAAAAGTAATGAAATGTAATCAATCAGGGAGCTGGGTCTTCATTCTTAGAAATGATTGCGGCTCCCTTGCATACGCTTGAATAAAGGAAGCCTGAGTCTCTCTGGTCGCTATGTGGTCAGGGATTGTAGTTTTTCCTCTTCAACTGGCCTAAGTGGTAGTTGCAGGATGGGAGGGAATACCCTCTTCAGGCAGAGTTCGCAGAATCAGCTCTGGGAAAGATGATTGGATTTTTAAAAAATATTTGTTCATGGGATGGGGGCGTCACTGGCTAGGCCAGCATTTATTGCCCTAATTGCCCTTGAGAACTGAGTGGCTTGCTAGGCCATTTCAGAGGGCATTTAAGAGTCAACCACATTGCTGTGGGTTTGGAGTCACAAGTAGGATATCAATGAACCAGATGGGTTTTTAAAGACAACCGACAATAGTTTCAGATTTTTCTTTGAATTCAAATTTCACCATCTGTCGTGAGATTTGAATCCATGTTCCCAGAGCATTACCGTGGGTCTCTGGATTACTCATCCAGTGACAATACCACTACGCCACCACCTCCCCCATCAGGAGGGAAATAGGGAAAAGATTTACAAGATCAGCTCCCAGCCAGCACACTGGGCAGGAAGGTTGATAAGGAAACAGGATAGGGCAGTTGGGGTTGCTGTTCATGAGGAGAAAGTGGTGGGCATCTCAATAGGCTATTTGGAGAATCTCAAGAGACACACACAGAGGCAAGCTGTAGGCTTATCCAAGAGAGAGTCAAGCTTTGGACAGCGGCAGGAGAGTTGGTAGATCGAGCAGTACAGAAGAATTGGGGTAAACTTGGAAAGGCAGAGTACTTGAGAGAGGAGGAATGAAAAGAAGTGTAAAAACAAGAGAGAAGGGTCAAGGAGAGCTGGACAGAAAAGAAGTAAAAAGGGAGAGGAAACTAATAAATTGGAAATGGAAGTAAAAGGCTCAGGTCTGAAGCAGAAAACAGTGTGCTACAAATGGACAGGGGGATAATTTAATTTACATTAACTGGTTACATACCATTAATGAGGATTCATATATTTGAGTAGTGAATGGAGAAGAGACAGGAGAAAATAGCAGACAGCCTAGAGTTAAAGTCCTAAGTCCTGTACTGGGTTAAATATGACGTTGGTAGTTGGGGTCATTGTGAAGCACCAACCCACCATTGTTCAAGTTCAGATACAAATGTGGTGGGCAGGTGAAGTTATTTGAAGGGTAGAGTATTAAAGGGTGCACTGACAGAGGAATGCCTGTTGGAAAGAAGATCCAGGAGGCCTGCAGAATCGATTGCAGAACAGAAAGATGATGGTATGATCTGGAAGTGGTGGGAAGTGTGCTTTGGTTCAGGACAGTGTGGCTCTGGCTAGGAATCAGACTGTAACTGAAGCTGACAAACTAGAAGAACCAGTGCAATCAGACTCAGTGGGGAACTGCAAGTCCCTCAGACCCTGCACACAGCAGCAGTGGGGGAAGGGCTTTTAAGTTATTTTAAAATACAAGCAACTGAGCAGATTAGAGACAGCAGCTGCATCTTGCAGTGCAATCTGTGTTGTCCACTGCAAGTTCTGGGGTCCACATAATTCAGGAATTTTAAATCAAAAATTGAGAAAAGATCCAGTGCTCACGAAGGAATAAGAGAGCAGAAAGGGCCAGGTTTAGGCCCTGGAAGTTGAAACTAGCAGCTAACTTGAAATTAGGGCTAAAACGTACCCACTTTAGAGCTAAGGGAACTTAAAACAGTGGAATGGGGTGACTGGGCAGAAAGGGACAAGTATTCAGAAGAGAATCTGCTAACTACTTGAAAAGGGGGAAAAATTGCAAGGGTATGGAGGAAGGATAGTGGGACCAATTGGAGAACTCTTTAAATTGAGCCAGCAAAGGCATGATGGGCTGAATGGTCCCGATCCATTCTATACAATCCTTTGATTCTAGAAAATGAATTAGGTGTGAGGGCACGTTATGGAGTCAGAATGAAGTTATACATTAAAATTACAAGTAAATAAGAATCATTAGCAGTTAACAGAAACATAAAACAAATGGCCCCTTTGTTTACTCTTCAGGCCGATCACTTTAAGCACCTGGCTATACCTCTTGTAAGCATTGTGCACTCAGAAGGACTTCCTTTATACCAACACACTCTACAGGTTTCTGTGTAGCTCTTCATGTTTTGTGGACTTCAGGTTGCCAACACGCATTATGATACAGGAGTTGGTAAAGGCTGAGTTATTTAAGATCTGAGAGGGAAACTCTAAACAACTGCCATAGCCTATATTTTCAATTGGCATGTTCGAGATGCAGCTCTGAATTCAGGAATAAAACCACCAGGCCTCGAGAGGTTTTTTTTAATATAAATTAAATTAAACATTTATTAATTTAACACATTTAAACATATACAGATATCTATAAATTACTATCATAATAACCTGCAAACAAACCCCCAAATGCACCACTCTTAGAATCTTCACCAAGGCAATAATAACCCATAGACTTAGACACCAGGCAAAGCACATTTTATCTTAAAAATTCAAAATGAGGTTCCTTTCAGTGATAGGGCTTACAGGCGGCATGCCTTTGACTTACTCACACAAAACTCTTCTGTCGATACCCAGCCTTCCTTTTGAATATAAATTCTCATTGTATCACCAGGCCCTTTGAACTCCACCTCTTCTAACAATAAAACCCTTTCATAGTACCAATTTTATTGGAAATATAAACATATTGCTTGGTCTCTCCTAGCTAGGTGCAAGAATTCACCCCCTCTCAAAAAATCTTTAAATGGTTTATTCAACAAAATGCAAATGTACTCTTCATATTACTGTTTAACATCTCAAAACTACTATACATCAAAGCACCTAGAATAGCTGGCTTTAATCCAATTAAGATACTCACACCCACAGACAAAGACCCTACTACAAGTCTAATTTAAAATAACTTCCAATAACATTATATACACTGTCTTCATGACACAACTCAAAACATTTCACTGTGGTTCTTAAATACTCAGCCCATAAATAGTTATATCAACAAGGTTTCTTTAAGTCTTACTCAATTTCCTTTGCAATCCAATGCCAATTCCCATTTGATTGAAATTTTAAAGTTTCTTTTGTTAATTCTATTTTTGCTTTTACTATAGAACCCGAATCAGCAATGCCAAATACAAATTGCTACTTCAGTGGTCTCACCATGGAAGTTCTGAGTGGCAGCAAAAATTTCAGTGCACAGTACCACCAGGTGTTGAACCGGATATTGTGACATTGTAAATCAATGACAAATATTTGCATTGTTAGGACAGTTCAACACTTACCTATCGCTTAACTAGTTGGACTGAGCACCTTCTTGAGTAAGATGATGTGTTTTTTTCAATCTATAAAATGCTGATAGGAGGCTATAAAATAATTTTTGTGTCAAAATAAATTTGATTATTTAAGCTTATTTTCTCTTCCCTGGTAATAATGGTGGGAAAGTCAAATGTCAGCCCAGCTAAGCTTGATCTTGTTGGCTCACTAGTAATTCAGGATTGGCATTGGTAGGGTGTTAGCAACAGAATTTCTGCTTAACTGGTGAATGGGAAGATATGAAGATGTTTAAAATTCAACATGCTTACCTTGATCTGCATATGAATGCTGAGGATGATGCTGTGGAACATATGATGTTGCAACATCTCCTGGTCCTGTAGAGTACATTTGATGATGTGGCAGGACAGGTGGAGGAAGAAACGCAGGCATGTAAGGATGAGGATGTATTGGTGGGTGACTGCCAGGGTGAAACTCTGGCTGCTGAGGTAACACCAGCACCCTTCGAACACCATTTTCTTCAATGACCTGAACAACTCAGACAGAATTATAATGAGTAGAATAGCCATGTTTAAAGCTCATAGAATCAGTACATGCCAATTGTTTTTGTTTCATTCAAGTTTCCCCCATAGGTTCCTACTTAATAAGGAATTAATTATCCAAGATGCTGCCAAGAAAATAAAGCATCTAATTTATGATTTTTACTGCAGTTCAGTCAGATTTAAATTCTCAATGCTGAATTTGTTGAAGTACTGTAGAAAGACTGCAAAGCTCCTGGAGCTAACCCTCTCATTCACAAGGTCAATATCAACAAAGATAACTACCTTATTTCATCCACCTGGAGAGATCTTAACATCTTGCTATTGTGGCATTCAATAGTTTCTTAAATTATTGCAGTTTCTGCCTCCACTATTCTATCCAGTAATTTATTCCATATATTCATGAATCTTTGTGAAGAAAATTTCTATCAGCTCGAAAATGATCTTTTATTAATTAGAACCTGTATTCCCAGTTCTACTCTCAGTTTATTTCAAGCAATATTCTGTTTTTTAATATCTCCTCTCCTTAGCCTTACATTCCACAACAAGATCACCAATCGGATACTTTTTTCCTGCCCAAGTAAAAAAAGCCCAGTCAATCCAGTCTTTCATCAAAGGTTACTACACAAAAGTAAGAACTCAAGGTGGTAACATATTAGCATGGATAGAAGTTTGGTTAGTTAACAGAAAGCAGAGGGTAGGGATAAATGAGTCATTTTTGGATTCGCAGGTTGTTGCTAATGGAGTGTCAGGGATCAGTGCTGGAGCCTCAACTATTTACAATTTATATCAATGACTTGGATGAAAGGACAGAATGTATGGTAGCTAATTTTGCTAGTGGCATAAAGATAGATTGGAAAGTAAGTTGTCAAGAGGAGGTAAAAAGTCTACAGAGGGATCTAGATAGGTTAAATGAATGGGCAAAAAATTGGCAGATAAAGTATAATGTGGGAAAATGAGAACTTGTTCATTTTGGCAGGAAGAATAGAAAAGCAGTATACTATTTGAGCGGAGAGTTTTTTCAGGACTCTACGGTGCAGAGAAATCTGGGTGTCCTGGTACATGAATCACAAAGACTTGTAAGCAGGTATGGCAAGTGATTAGGAAGGCAAATGGAATGTTGGCGCTTACTGCAAAGGGGATAAGTATAGTAGGAAAATGTTGCTGCAACTGTACAGGGCCTTTGTAAGACCTCATCTAGAGTGCTGTGTACAGTTTTGCTCTCCTTAAGAAAGAAAATAATTGCACTAGAAGTAGTTCAGAGAAGGCTCATTTGACTGATTCCTGGGATGAAGGGGTTATCTTATGAGGAAAGGTTGAACAGGTTGGGCTTATACTCCTTGGAGTTTATAAGAATGAGGGATGATTTTATTGAAACATAAAATTTGGAGAGCACTTGACAGGGTGGATGCAGGGAGGATGTTTCCCCTTGTTGGGGAATCTAGAACTAGGGGATGCAGTTTAAAAATTAGGGGTCGCCCATTTAAGACTGAGATAAGGAGAATTTTTCTCTCTCGGAGGTTTGTTAGTCTCTGGAATTCTCTTCCCCAGAAAGGAGTGGAGGATGGGTCATTGAACATATTCAAGGCTGAATTAGATAGATTTTTGATCAACAAGGAATCAGGGATTATTTTGGGGGGTGGGCGGCAGTGGGGGAGTGCAGACAGGAAAGTGGAGTTGAGGCAACAATCAGATCAGCTGTGATCTTATTACATGGTGGAGCAGGCTCAAGGGACCTACTTCTGCTCCTAATTCCTGTGTTCTTTTCTCATAACCAAGACTCCTGAAAATTGAGATTCAACTTTGCAACTCTTCTCTGCACTGTACCCAATGCTTGAATGTCTTTCTGGTTTCTTGGCAGAACTAAGATACAGTATTCATGTGCAGTCTGACCAGAGCATTGTACAAATGGATTAATGCGCAAATTGAAAGAAAGCTAACAAAAAATGCCTTGAACAAATACTGCAAGGAGAAAAGAAAACACTGATCACTGTCTCCTTCTGTCTTATTCTACTGCTTTGATTATGTAATTCAACATCCTATCAGCTTTATTGATTGCTGATCTGGATTAGTTAGATATTTAGTGACACGTGTACTAAGACTTCCAGGACTTACCCTGTCTGGAGCTTTATCTAAAGCCTTTTGAAAGTTGAAGTACACTACTTCACAGACTCCATTTGGGTTGTCATTTCCTCAGACAAGTTCAAGATTGGTTAGACAGGATATTCCCCTTCTGAATCTGTGCTAGCTGCTGTTAACTAGGTTATTATTATACAACTGATCCTTGAGCTTAGTCCTAATAATTAGTTCCATTATTTTACACAGAATTGAAACGATACTAATGTGACTGTATTTGCATACATCTGTTTTGTCACTTTATGGATATAGACATCATATTAGCTTGTTTCAAATCTACTGGTACATTCCCTCTGTCCATTGATTTTGGAATAATGATTGTTAAAGCCTCACAAATCTCTCCCTAGCTTCTCTCAACACTCTGGAAGATCATCTATTCCCAGGACTTTATTTGTTCAAATCTATGTTCGTGAATATTTGGAGTGTTTATTCATATTAATCATCATTTTGTGCTCACCCTCAGTTTCAAGTATATTTTATTCATTAGTATATTTTAATATCTTTTCATATCTTCTGTGACGATCCTCTAACCTGTTGCAGCACTGAAAAATATTTTGTTAGCTTAACTCCAGCGGCTATATTTTTACTACCCTTTTAACATATTTCTGCATTTTCTTATATTTTCCAGTGAGCTGTTTTCTTTTCTCCTTCCAAGATTTGTTCAGGGCATCTTTCATTAGCTCTCTTCAATTTGCTCACTAATCCATTTGGCTCATATTTACTCAGCCAGAGCTTGTTTGCTTTTTATTCTTCCTGCATGTGATAGCTTTAAAAAGTTCCACTTCTACTATTTTACAGCTTTCCCCAATAAATGTTTATCAAGTTTAGCCCAAAGTGATTTATCTGGCTCTGATCTCGGATCTTTCTTACTCCCAAATCATGTTAAACATTATCATTCTGTGGTTGTTGCAACATGGGATGCTGCAACTTGAATTTCGTGTACATGTTTTGGTCATTAATGAATAGCAAATCAAGATGAGCACTGCCTCGAGACTTTCTTGACACATTGGGTCAAGATGCAGTCATATATTATATCGAGCGCTATGACCTCCAAACCACTTGAGTTTTCTTGGTTCAAAGTCTCCCAATAAAATAGTTTTCCTGTTTTCACGTAGACTTCTCATCTTTTCGAAAATTGTTCATTTCCTGTGCCGACTAGGGGTTTACACACATATCCAGTGTTTGTTTCCATTATTTTGATGTTAAAGGTGTCTAATCAGAGTAATTCATTTTGAAGCTATCTCCCAGAGGATTAATTCCTTCTACTGTTCCGGTCCCTCTGATATATATAGTGTTACAACACTTTCTTTGTGCATCTACTTTCTTTTGTAAACACACTATACGTCTGAGCACTGTATTCATTTCTGTACTCTGATTTCAGCCATGTGTCTGATATACTGTAGTTCCCTCATGCCACTACAGCCTCCAGGTCTGGCATCTTATTTCCGCTGTTGCTAGCATTCATATACATCTCGTTATAGAACTGCCTCCTCTTATGTTCTCCAGTGTCCGCAATGTGGCATTTTTCTGAGTCTATTCCTAACTGTTTACTCGACTTGTCTCCTCAGATCTTGGTTTGAACCTGCTCTCACCCCCACTTGCTTAGTTTAAATACTTTCTATTGCTGTCACAATCTTCTTTGCAAGTCTTTTTATCCCTGCTTGGTGTAAGTGAAACTTGTCTCTGTTGTACCAATCATTTTAATTCTGGAAGGATTCCCAGTTATTTATGAAAGTAACACTGTCGTAATCTCACTGTGCTTATCAGCCAATCTATTACCTCCTGAATTTGTTTGGTAAACTGCTCTCGAGAAGGTGGTGGTGAGCTGCCTTCTTGAACTGCTGCAGTCCACGTTGTGTAGGTACACCCACAGTGCTGTTAGGGAAGGAGTTCCAGGGTTTTGACCCAGCGACAGTGAATTAACAGCAATACATTTCCAAGTCAGGATGGTGAGTGGCTTGGTAACTTGGAACTTCCAGGTGGTGGTGTTCCCTTGCGTCTGCTGCCTTTGTCCTTCTAGATGGTAACAGTCTTGGGTTTGGAAGGTACTGTTTAAGTGAGTTCCTGTAGTGCATCTTGTAGATGACAAACACTGCTGCCAATGTTTGTCGTTGGTTCAGAGAGTGAATGTTTGTGGATGGAGTGTAAATCAAGCGGGCTGCTTTGTCCTGGATGGTGTCAAGCTTCTCGAGTGTTGCTGGAGCTGCACTCATCCATGTACATGGAGAGTATTCCATCACACTTCTGACCTGTGTCTTGTAGATGGTGGACAGCCTTTGAGGAGTCAGGAGGTGAGTTACTCGCTGCAGGATTCCTAGCTCTATAGCCACAGTATTTATATGGCTAGTCTAGTTCAGTTTCTGGTCAATGGTAACTCCCAGCATGTTGAGAGTGGGGAATTCAGCAATGGCAATGCCATTGAATGTCAAGGGGTGATTGTTAGGGTCTCTCTAGTTGAAGATGGTCATTGTCTGGCACTTGTGTGGCACGAATGTTACTTGCCAATTGCCAGCCCAAGCCTGGATATTATCCAGATCTTGCTGCATGGACTGCTTCAGTATCTGAGGAGTCGCAAATGCTGCTGCACCCTCATCTTTGTGATAAACTGTATATTCAGCAGTTTATTGGGTATCTGCTATTTATGCCACTTGTGTAGGAGACAAGCAATTAAATATTTTTATTTGCAACATGTCCCATTTCTTAATTCAGCTGAAGCACATAGTCTATTTTCTACCTCACTTCTCTCATGCCCAGAAATTGTTCTGAAAACAAAATACTTTAATGTGTCCCAGCGCTTGTCTAAATTCCCATCTTGGCATTACAATATCATTATAAATACAAATGTACTTAATATTATCGGAATAAGAAATGATGCCAGGAGGCTTCTAATATCTTTAGAGCTAAGGCTGCATACCAGTCGTGCTATTAAAGTATTTATATTGTTATAATAGTTTGGTCGTGCAGGGCTTCAGCATTGCTGAAAAATTGCTGTTGAAGCTTTTCATCTTGCACTCAAGACAAATTCACAAGAACACTAACGTATAATGCATGAGAAGAGAGTGCTGATTGATTGGCAAGTGGATGTTGACTGATAGAGGCAATGCCGTGGAGAATGCACCAAGAACCCATTAACTGCCAAGCTTTTGTTTAAATTCAAACCAGGCAGGTCAACTCTGATTGGTCAAGGTATTGCCCTAGGGAATGGGTGTTCCCCATGCTTTTGCTTAGTAAAAAAGGTGTAATGCATGGACATGCTCCTTCTGTCTGCAAAGGACAGAGCCCTGTGTATGAATATATGTTGCTACGAGCCTCACTGTGAGCCCAACTGATAAATCTTAAATTAGTTGTCAGTGAAATTCTTAACACAATCAGGATTGTTTAACAAATATTTAACATCTAATGTTGGACACTTCTGAATTTCGCAAGCATGGGCTGGTTGACTACACTCAGTAATTTGCCTGGTGTGGACAGCCGAAGGGAAATGCTGTTTGGTATGATCCATGGATGTACGGTCTACATACCTGGCATCACACCAACTCTGAAATTCATAAACCACATTACTCATTTGTGCAACAGGCAGAATGTCTTTTTGGCTTGATGGCAGCGTCCTGTTAGTAGAAAATACCACTTGTGTTGCTATTGTATAGGCTCCATGTCAAATGGCTAGCTTCACCTGTTGCTCAAATTTTTGATACACATAACCCTTCCGGGGTAATCTGAGATAGACTGGGCATTTTTCAGAACCGAAGGTGACAGCCTTGGGCCCATTCATGTGTTTGCACGATATACAGCGAGCAATGACCTGATCATTGCTGATCAGGGTAGCCATTATCCCGCAGGATGGCTTTGATTACCCTATTTCAGCATCAAGATTGCACCATGAGCAAATGGCTGGGGCCCTATTTATGAGGTTGCCAATAAGGCCAATCGTATATCATGTGGAACTGTAAAAATCCCAAAATGTATGTTAACCAGAGGAGGTAGGCTTCGGTAGATAGTAGTAGAGAACCCATTGGCAGATGTCTTAACTAGCACGTGAGGAAAGCGTGCTCACTTGACTGCTCCATTTCAAAGATGAATTTGAGCACAGGATGGAGCCCGTTAAGACATGTAAGGAAATTTTTACATGTAGCCGTAGATGCAAACTTTACAAATGACATAGCTTTAAACAAGCACTTTTCATTTGCTATACTTTTCATTTTGCAGTACAATGTGATGGCATAAATACATTTTATTTTCTATACCAGAAAAAACCAACAAGTTTTGCCAGCTAAATATCCTATTCAGCTATAGTGCAATTTGAATTAAATTAAGTATTTGGAATATTGTAATACACATTTTTTTTTCAAAACAATTATTTTTATTGAAATTCGAAATGCGTTTGTTTACCTGTGACACATATCCTGGAGGCACATAAATAGGAGGCACTGAACCATTTGGAGACACCATTGGAACCTGAGCAGGGCCTGTAAAGGGAACACATTAATTTCAGAATTCTGTCAAATATTTCAATAGAATGAAATGTAGTTTCAAAATGCACTATAAAGCTGCTGGTTATGTAATGTGAGAAATCACTCGTGAACAGCACTGCTAGTAAATGGTATCATACAAAATCCATGTCCATCTTTCCGCAACTCAATTTTGAATCTGTTCAATTCAGATTTCTAATCTGCCAGAGCACTGAGACAGCAAAAATATAAGTGACATCATCTGATACTATGGGCTGGGAGGTGGGGGCAGTAAAATAGTAAGGAGCTGTGTTGGGATGATTTCCCTATGCAGTCCCACCACTGGGGCTTTTTTCCAGTGACAGGCTTTGATGCAGATTTGCTGTCCTGTCTGGGTGGCAGGAAGCCGAAGGGCCCCATCAAAGGTCATTTTAGGGGACCACTGGCATTTTTCCAACGCTGCCAAGTTAATGGAGAGGGCCCCATGCAGCAGCCTGGGGGATCCATCAGAATCAGAGGATCAATGGTCCAAAGAGGGGATGGCAGGCCTAGCAGCCTCAACAATCTCAGTGGAAGGGTTTCCCATCCAGCCCTCAGTCCCCTGGTCATCATACATATTGGACTTACCTGCTGGGGGCTGGAGGTCTCCAACCTGTCTCAGCAGTGACCACCTCTCCTTGTGGCTGCTGACCCTCTGTGGATTGGTAGCATCAGGAATCTGCCCACAATCTTAACTGGACACTGGGCTCGCAGGTGGTCAATTTGGAAGCTGCCTGTGCTAAAAGCGCCAAGACGGTCTCGCTGTCAGCAAGTGCAGGCTTTGAACCCATTTTTTGCTTTGTCATCGGAGTCCTGAAACCAGTGGTAAAATTCAGGCCTTCGACTGGGATGCAATATCTCTTCTTACCCTCACTGCAGCCTTTAACATGGTTGTCTGCACGTTCCTCAACCACCTTCTATTCTCAGTTGCCCAGCTCAGTTGGACTGCCCTCATTCAGTTTTTTTGATCATTTCAGTGATTTTGGCATAGTTGTCTAGGCCAGCATTTATTGCCCATGCCTAATTGCCCTTGAGAAGGTGGTAGTGAGCTGCCTTCTTGAACCGCTGTAGTCCCTGTTGTGTAGCTACATCCACAGTGCTGTTAGGAAGGGAGTTCCAAGATTTTGACTCTGCAACAGTGAAGGAACATCGATATATTTCCAAATCAGGGTGGTGAGTGGCTTGGAGGGAAGATTCCAGGTGGTGGATTTCCCATATTTCTGTTGCCCTTGTCCTTTTAGATGGTAGTTGTCATGGGTTTGGAAGGTGCTGCCTAAGGAGTCTTGATAAGTGCCTGCAGTGTATCTTGCAGATGGTACATACTGCTGCCACTGTTAGTCCTTGGTGGAGGGAGTGAATATTTGTAGATGGAGTGCCAATCAAGCAGACTGATTTGTCCTGGATGGTGTCATGTTTCTTAAGTGCTGTTGGAGCTGCACTCATCCAGGCAAGTGGAGGGTTCTCCATTACAGGGGTGGCGTAGTGGTATTGTCACGGGACTGGCAATCCAGAGACCCAGGGTAATGCTCTGGGAACCCAGGTTGAAATCCTACCTCGGAATTTGAATTCAATAAAAATCTGGAATTAAAAATCTAATGATGACCATGAAACCATTGTTGACTGTTGTAAAAACCCATCGGTTCACTAATGTCCTTTAGAGAAGGAAATTTGCTGTCCTTATCTGGTCTAGCATACATGTGACTCCAGTCCCACAGCAATGTGGTTGATTCTTAAATGCCCTCTGAACAAGGGCAATTAGGGATGGGCAATAAATGCAGGCCTTGCCAGCAATGGCAAAATTGAATGAATTAAAAAAAACTCCTGACTTGTGTCTTGTAGATGGTGGACAGTGAAGAGGTGAGTTACTCACTGCAGAATTCCTAGCCTCTGACCTATTGTAGCCAAAGTATTTATATGGCTAGTCCAGTTCAGTTTCTGGTCAATGGTAACCCCCAGGATTTGGAGAGTGGGGTAATGCCATAGTCTTGTTGGAAATGGTTATAGCCTGCACCTGTGTGGCACGAATGCTATTTGTCAGCCCAAGCCTGGATATTGTCCATGTTTTGCTGCATTTGGGCATGGACTGCTTCAGTGCCTGAGGAGTCATGAATGGTGAACATTGTGTAATCATCAGCGAACATTCCCCCTCTGACCTTATGATGGAAGGAAGGTCATTGATGAAGCAGCTGAAGATGTTTGGGCTTAGTGATGTCCTGGAACTGAGATGATTGACCTCCAACAACCACAACCATCTTCTTTTGTTCTAGGTATGGAACCAGTAGATGTAATATATTTGGATTTCCAAAAGGTGCTTGATAAGGTATGCACATAAGGCTACTTAATAAGATAAGAGCCCATGGTGTTGGGGGTAGTATTTTAGCATGGATAGAGGATTGGCTAATTAAAAGAAGAAAGAGTGTTGGGATAAAGGGGGAATTGTCAGGATAGCAACCTGTACTAGTGGAGTGCCAGAGGGACCAATGATGGGGCCACAATTATTTACAGTATACATTAATGACTTCGAAGAGGGAAGTAAATGTACTATCGCCAAGTTTGCGGGTGACACAAAAATAGGTGGGAAGGCAAGTGGTGTGGATGACACAGAGTCTACAGAGGGATACAGACAGGTTAAGTGAGTGGGCAAAAACTTGGCAGATGGAATATAATGTTGGAAAATGTGAAGTTATGCATTTTGACAAGAAAAATAGAGGGATTGAATATTATTTAATGGAGAAAGTCTGCAGAAGGTTGCAGCACAGAGGGTTTTGGGAGTCCTTGTGCATGAATCTCAAAAAGCTAACATACAAGTTCAGCAGGTAATAAGTAAGACAAATGGAATGTTGGCCTTTATTTCAAAGGGAATGCAGTATAAAAATAGGGAAGTCATGCTAAAACTAGTTAGACCACACCTAGAATACTGTGAACAGGTGTGGTCCCCTTATCTAAGGAAAGATATACTGGCATTGGAGGCAGTCCAAAGAAGGTTCACTAGGTTAATCCTGGGTATGGAGAGATTCTCTTATGAGGAAAGGTTGAGCCTGTACTCATTGGAGTTTAGAAGAATGAGAGGTGACCTTATTGAAATACATAAGATTTTTAGGGGGCTTGACAGGGTTGATTGACAGGGTTGATGCTGAGAGGTTGTTTCCCCTTATGGGGGAGTCCAGGACCAGCGGGCATAATCTCAGAGTAAAAGGTCCATTTAAGACAGAGATGAGGAGGAATTTCTTCTCTCGGGGGTAGTGAATCTGTGGCATTCTTTACTGTAGAGGGCTGTAGAAGCTGGGTTGTTAAGTATATTAAAGACTGAGATAGGCAGATTTTTAATCAGTAAGGTTGACGGGGAATAGGCAGGAAAGTGGAGTTGAGGATTATCAGATCAGCCATGACATCATTGAATGGCGGAGCAGACTCAATGGGCCGAATGGCCTGCTTCTGCTCCTACATCTTATGGTTTTATGGTCTAATGGTATGACTCCAACCAACGGAGAGTTTTCCCCCTGATTCCCATTGACTCCAGCTCCACTCTTATCTATCACCTGTAACCAGAACACCCCCAACAATGGCTTCTCATCTTGCCTCTGCTCCCACCTCGTTAACTCTGAAGTTCCCTAAGGAGGTGTCCTTAGCTTCATCGACATATTACCTTTGGTGACATCATCCAAAGGCATGGGGTTTGGGTCCACATGTACCTGACAACATCCAGTTTTACTGCTCTATCACCACCCTCAGCTCCTCAGAAAAAGGGATTATATTCCACACAAACTTCCTTCCACCTGTGATGATTACTGATCATAGCCCAGAATTACTTACAGACATTGCGAACTTTTAAGTAAGACAAGCTCTTTTTTTAAAAAAAAAAGGGCCTATAAGCAAAAGCTGGCTGAGGCTGTAAAGTAACCACTTGTTGGAAAATTCTTATGTGGATTACACTTGACCAACTAGTCCAGAGAAAGGAATGTCACACCTGAAGTATATCAAGGCCTAGTTCAGACAGAGACACTTCAAAGGAAAAGATGCAATACAAAAACTGAACTGTAATCTCATGTGGTTGCAGAAATAATTAAGGCTGATTACCATTTCCTGTGAGTTATATCCTAGGCTATGGACATGAAGTGAGTCGAAAAGAAAGCAGATCTTGGCGCAAGACATGTTTCTTTCTTCCCTTCCAGGAATACACAAGAAAAGGGGTTAAAAAGCCAACTGCAACCCTAGGCTGTTGTGCTAGCTTTGATGTTCCAGGCCTGATGTGCGAGGATATGCTCTAAAGAACATGTCGCAGGTAAGAAAATCTCTGATTGTTGGAAGCAAGTCACAAGTCAGCAAAGCCACAGTCGAAAAGGAAAAGGGCAATTCCTTTCTGCTAACTTGCTGAACCAAGAATCTCCAAACCAAATGCTTAACTGCCCAAAGTCACCTCTACCAGAGTCATCCAACTTAACGGCCTCAACATTTCATCATCTACACCTCACAGACCAACCAAAGACTGATTTGTATATCTTTTTCATTTTTATTTCTGGACTCGCTTCTCACTTGTATTCTGTGTGTATGTGTGTTGTGCTTTTATTATTTTTCTCACATTTTAGTAACTAATTGTTCTCACTAGAGCGACGGAGATTGAGGGGTGACTTGATAGAAGTTTACAAAATTATGAGTGGCATGGACAGAGTAGATAGTCAGAAGCTTTTTCCCAGGGTAGAAGAGTCAATTACTAGGGCACATAGATTTAAGGTGAGAGGAGAAAACTATAGAGGAGATGTGCGGGGCAGGTTTTTTACACAGAGGGTAGTGAGTGTCTGGAATTCGCTGCCAGAGGTGGTGGTGGAAGCAGGTACGATAGTGGTGTTTAAGAGGCAGCTTGACAAGTACATGAATAGGATGGGAATAGAGGGATATGGACCCCGGAAGTGCAAAATGTTTTAGTTGACGGGCAATATGATCGGCGCAGGCTTGGAGGGCCGAAGGGCCTGTTCCTGTGCTGTACTTTTCTTTACTCTTTGTTCTAATAAACTCACTCTTTAACTCAAGAAAGCCTGGTTAAATTGGCTCCTTTTAAAACATAAATACATTTGGACTGGGAAAAGGTATCCACAAGGGAAGGGATCCTTTTTAAATTAATTTTGTTGCAACCAACTGAAGGGGTTTCAGAAAGAAGGGGAGCCAGTTCATCCCTCCTCACCCAGGAGCGTAACAATTTGGGGGAACCTTGCCCAGGGACCAGTTGTAACACATACTTCATTTCAACCTATCAACGTATCTTCGATTCCTTTCTCCATCATGCACTTATCAATCTTCCCCTTAGATGCATATCTTGCTTGTCTCAATCACTCCATGTGGTAACAAGTTCCACATTTTCAACAGTTGTATAGTTTCTCCTAAATACTGTGCTGGATTTATTAGTGAATATTTATGAACATAAATTTACTTATAAATTGTTTGTAACCTTGGCATCCTATTTGGCTTCCATAACGTTGTCCATCATGGTCTTTGCTTCAGCCCTGATATTGCCGAAGCCCTTACTCACACTTTTGTTACCTCTAACCTGGTGGCATCCTATCCCACACCAAGGCTCATTCACTCTTGCTTTGTGCTCACTGGCCAAAATTGACTTTAGCCAATTTTTTTCCTTTCCTTTCTCCTCTGAAGTCATTGACTCCTCCCAGGTATATTCCTCTTGGTGTTGTTCTCTCTTTCTTACCTTTCCTAAGCAGTCATTATTTACAAGCAGGCCTTGATAATGAGGCTTGGTAGGCTACTTAATATCAGGAGTAGTCTTATCCTTTTCTGCCAGTGGTGTTTTCTCTTCATTCGAGTCAATTTTCTTTTTCATCCCTTTGTCTAATTGTGGAAATTGCTTTCCCAACGAAGGCAGATGGGGCAACTTGTAACCACAGATCTGTGTTATTTGTGAGCTAGACTCTAGCAGGTTAATGATGGTAGCTAGTTGAATAACCATTGATTTCACTTTCACTACTGTAAGGAAGTGCCCAGTCTCACTGTTCTAACAGGTATATCTGTGGTGAATTGTATACCACCATATGTTACTTTTCTGCAGCGCAGAAAGCTAAAGTGAAATACATTCCACTACCAATTCATCATTCCTAATGTGGTAAAACTTAAGAGTCTTGTTTTTTATTTCCTGCACTGGCAGTGCACAGCAGAAATGTCCAAGCTGTGGTGGTTGCAGAACCCTGATAATCCAGCCCTCAAAACATAAGTTCCTATTTCTTTATGCAAGTTTATCTTGTTTGCATTTTTTGGGGCATTTAGTTTTGTGATGAGCTGTGTAATAACATTGAAGCAATGTGTCCAGTATTTAGCTTAGCATCAATTCTGGCGTGCTAATTTAAGGGTTACGGGTACCGGACCCTGTGTTCAGGAAGCTCAGGACTGGATGTGTGCTGGATTTGGGGATTTTACAGATTTTGGGTCCTAGGCCAAGTATGTACTTATAATACATAAAATAAATATGAAAAATAAAGAATAAAGGGTTTTATTCAAACTGCTACCCTGTATGTAGAAAGTTTTCAGGTCCTATTGGATTTTGGGACATGGGATAAGGGGTTCAGTACCTGTATAAGCCTGTTTCACACTCAG
This sequence comes from Carcharodon carcharias, assembly GCF_017639515.1. NCBI lineage: Eukaryota > Metazoa > Chordata > Chondrichthyes > Lamniformes > Lamnidae > Carcharodon > Carcharodon carcharias. Next base: position 96,709,811 of record NC_054484.1, on the reverse strand, counting down.
AAATCATGTACCACTTGAGCTGATACGTAACTGCAACCGTTAATTGGTTTATCTGAAGTCAGGTGTCTAAGTGGAAAGCCAAGCCATTAAAAATTACCTAAATGTTTACATTTTAAATTTTTAAATAAATTACAGCTATTTTGAATCTAAGATACAATTCAATTCTGCTTCAGTTTGGTCACCGTTTTGAAGTCATTTGTCAGTCATTCTTTTTCAAGTCAGACAATCTACCTGGAGCATTCAAGGGAGTTAGACAAGTCAGAGGCTTTGACAGATGGTTGGAAAAAGAAAAGGACTGCTAACTTAGAACTACTTGAATCTTATTTTAGCACTGGAGTTGAGAACTTTTAAAAATATACAAGGAGTTGGCTTTTCTAACTACTGTTTTGTGCTCCTATTTGTTTGTTGTACCATTATATAGAAAAAAATTATTCTGCAGTTAACACCCAAGACAAAGTCCAGTCTAGTGCTTTTCCACTGCCTTCCACAGAGCAAATGCAACCAAGGCACAGAATAGCACAGAATATACAGCTGAAACTGTCTAAAAAGTTCCACTGTTCATAATTGAGACATATTAAAGCTGTACCAAGATATCAGGGCAAGTGCTAATCCATTTTGGGATATAGGGGTCTTGGATTTAGCAATGAGATTAACCTGAAATACAGAAGCAAAAAAAGTATCTAAGAAAGGTGAAACCCAAAAGTGCAACAGGTAATTTATTTGCTGCTGCTTTACTGTTCAACAAATCCTATATCAGAATGTCAAGATCTAATAGTATCAGCTGCTTGAGTTATCGAATCATCAAATGAAACAGCACAGAAGGTGATTCAGTCAATCGTTCTGTGCTGCCTCTGTGAAAGAGCTATCCAATTGGACCCACTCCCCTGCTCTTTTCTATCCCTGCATGTTTATTCCACTTCCAAGTATTTTTCCAATTTCCTTTTGAAAGCTATTATTGAACCTGATTCCACCACCCTGTCAGGCTGTGTATTCCAGATCTTAGCAACTCATTGTGTAAAAAATGGCTTCTTCATGTTGTCTCTGGTTCTTTTGCCAATCACCTTAAATTACCTTCTGGTTACTGACTCTTTTGCCACCATAACATTTTTCCTTATGTATTTGATCAAAACGTTTTATGATTTTGAGCACCTCTATCAGATCTCCCCTTAATCTCCTCTGCTCTAAACAAAACAATCCCAGTTTCTTGAGTCTCTCTATGTAACTAAGGTTTTGCCTTGGTGCCATTCCAGTAAATTTCCTCAGTAGCGCCTCTCTCAGGCATTTTGACATCCTTCCCAAAGTGTGGTGCCCAGAAGTGGCCATAAGTCTCTTGCTGGGGTCTAATGCTGTTTGGTAAAGGTTTAACGTAGCTTACTTGTTTTTGTACTCTATACCCCTGTGTATAAATTCAAGAAACCTGTATACCCTTTTAAAATGACTTCTCAACTCATCTTGCCACCTTCAAATTGCCAAATTGATTTTAACGAGTTTCAAAATGTTATATGAAATCCCTAGAAGCCTCCATGGTACACTATGTGGTCCACAGAAATAAAACTGCAGACACTTCAAATATACAGTATTTTATGTTGCTGTGAACAATTCATACAGGTGACCAACAGATATAACTCAGTTGTCAGAATTGAGAAAAAGCTAGAATGATAAAACTTGCATCTGTAGAGCACCTTTCATGTTCTTAGGACTTCTCAGATTACTTTTGAAATGTAGCCACTTGTTTGCTGGCAGACATAGCAGCCAAAATGCCTTAGCAAAATTGCACAAACTGCAAATTAGAGAAATGGCCAATTACTCTGTTTTAGCAATACTGAAGGAGGGATCTTGGCCAATACACAATGTTCTTTTTCAAAAAGTGGTCTTTTCCAAAAAGGTTTTGTACTGTAAGCATAGAATTTGTACTGTAACACCAATATATTGGCTGCCTTGTTTATTTGGTTTTACTTTCTATAAACTACGCATAGCAGCAATGTACTTGAACTTCTTTGGCAATTGGGTCCAGCAGTAATCATGTGACATAGCAGATTGATTGCTGAACAAACTTTTAGTCCAATAAACTGGAATTTTGGAATGTTTTACATCATCCAAAAGGCACCATTCCTAACCAGATAGCACCCTCTCAGTGCTACACTGAAAGTGGCAGACCTAGGTTAAATGTTCTAGCTTCAAGTATTAAGGTTTAAACTCAGAGTAAGATTTAAATTCAAAGTGAGAAAAATTGCAAGTCTGTTAAACCACATGGAGCTGTACTTCTTTTACAGAATGAAATATATCAAACAGACTACAATTTTATTTAAAATGCATGTCTCACTTGAAAGGAGTGAGATGTAACTGCTCTGATTTAATTATGTGAGCACTTTTGCTTTTAATCAATTGGCTCAGCTTTGTGTGCTCATCTGCTTTGCCATAAGTTTGAAACTTGCCAGTGGCTTTAAAAAGTAATTGATACATCACAGAATTAAATTTTCTGACTAACATCCACAAACAATTTGTAACTGTCTGATACTATATCTTGCTGTGCTGCACAAATGTGTTTTTTTTTCTGTCTCACCTGCCAGTGTTGTTAAATCAATGTTCTGATACACCAGCTCAAGAGAGAGAGAAAGCCCTTGGGGTACATTAGTTATTTGTTTGATCTAGAAAAACTGGCCTACTAGATTCTGCTGCACAACTTGATAAACCACGACAATCTAATTTCTACACCACACTGCATGCTATTGCTGCTTTATGTTTAAATATTCTACCCTATAAATGAAAAGAACAGGTTTTTATAAGGGTCTTACCATCCATTTTTGTAATTCCACTGTAAATAAAATGCAGGAAATGTGGCACTATCGAATGGTGATTATGTACGTGAGCAGCTCTCCATTGTGGTGACTTGGCAGCAGTTTATTGGACCAAAAGCTTGTTCAATTACAGCCAGCAATCAATCTGCCATGTCACATGATTACTGCTGCACCCAATTGCCAAAGTAGTTCAGGTACATTGCTGCTATGCATAGTTTATAGAAAATAAAACCAAATAAACAAGGCAGCCAATATATTGGTGTTACAGGACAGATTCTACAGCTGACAATACAAAATCCTCTGTGTGCAACTAGAGTATAGCTATTTGTAAATTACATGAATGATCTTTTTTTCAAAATTAAAATTACTAAGCCATGTAAGAACACATTTTAAATAGAAGCTTGAAGGCAGCAAGGTAATAGCAGAGACCTCAAGATGTCTGAATTTGCATGCTCAAATCAGCTGTTTTTACAATGAACATTGGTGCAGAATATCTGTCAGCACTTGGAAGTTTCTGTTAAGTCTTAAGGAAAACAAGAGACTGGTGTTTGATACCAGTCAACAACCTTCGATATAGAAGATAAAGGCCTATTTACAGAATTAGGCAGTATTACGGTGGTAGAATGCAGATCTTGGGATTAAGAGACAGCCTGTAAAGCAAACCACAGCATGGTTAGAATGCACAGATTCAGATTCCCTTGCATCTATATCTGATATCCTAAGCCAGAAGATTGTCTTTGATTTGAAGAATCTGTCACTGAATGTTAGGAAAAAATTTAGGTAGGTAAGAAAATTACAAGTCAGGTAAGAAAGGAAGTTGCTACTCACTATAACACTTGACAGTTTTAAGACAATACATTGAAAAATTAATTAAAAGATTATCAGTAAAAGGCCAACAAATACATAGATAAAATAGCCATGTGGCATTTTGTCAAAAATTAGATTATTTTTCCATTTCCTTTTGAGTGTAGAACTGCATTTGAGCATTGGGGCACAGAACTAATGAACAGTCATGAACAAGATGTTGATGACACACTGGCAGCTTATCAGCGGTATCTTAAAAAGAGATTTTGGGTGATATTTAATTGTTGTGGTGGACAGCATGTCTGCCCGTAAAGAGCTGATGGCAGCCCAGCATGGCCATTCCAGCCTCCAGATTTAATGGTAATCAGGCACTTATCTGGTTGGCAACGGAGTGTGCCTTCAGGGGGAATTTCCCCCCTCAGAGCCGTTGGCCAATCAGAGGCCGGCAGCATTACCAGGCATAATTTGGGGGGTTGGGAGGAGTGGGCGGGTGTGGGTGGGGGGGGGGAGTGCAGGGGGTTGAGGAGTCAGGAAGGTGACGGCCTCTCCACCCTTCACCTCCCATCCCATGATACAACACCCCACACGCCACCGAACCCCTCCTCCCCCTATATACGGCTCCAGACCCACAGCAATGTGAATGACTCTTAACTGCTCTCTGAAATGGCCTGGCAAGCCGCTCAGTTGTACCAAACTGCTGCAGAAAGGCAATACTATGTTTTTTTTCCGAAAATCCATTTTGCATTTCGTAACTCATCGATTTACTTTATCCCGATCATTCTCGACACTATTGCACTGATCTTCCTTGCTACCTTAGCTTAGTGCCATCAACTTTTTTGTTAGCAATGAGTATTCTCTTCAGTATATAAATAAGACAACCAAGGACCCGAAACATAACATTGTGATGTCCCATCAACTATTGTCTGAAAGAACAAGTTTTCTCAATTTATTACCTAGTGTTTTCTATTGGTAAAGTAACAGAAGGGAGCAGGATATTTTTGTCTTACTGGAAGCATACAAAGTGGTAGCAAAGAAGTTGATTCACTAAGTTATAACAACCTGGAATGCACTGCCTGAAAGGGTGATGGACGCAGATTCAACTGAGGCTTCCTAAATTACAGGGCTACAAAGAAAGGGCAGGAGAATGGGACTAACTGAATTGCTCTTGCAGAAAACTGGCATGGGCTTAACGGGCTGAATGGCTGCCTCCTGTACAGTAACATTTCCATGACTCGAATTACCTCCTTTTGAATCAGTCAGGTGTTGCAACAGGTCTTTCTCCAATTTCCAAGAAGAACAATGAGGTGAACTGAGCAACTTTATCAAATTTGTTAAGAGCTTTTTGAGGATGTAATTTAGGACATATAAGGAGAAACCAATGGTTGTAGTGTAGTTGGGTTTTCAAAAAGCACTCAATAAGGTGTCACACAAAGTCAATACATAAAATGATGACTCGTAGGATTGATGTAATATATTAATATCGATTGAGGATTGTTTAATGAACAGAAAATAGCATAGGAATAAACAGGATATTTTCCAGTTGGCAGTCTGTAACTTGAGGGGTACACTGCAAGGATCAGTACTTGGCATCAGCTATTTAAAAGTATATTAATTACTTAAATGAGAGAAATGAGTGTAATGTATCCAATACAAAGTTAGATGGGAAAATAAGTGGTGAGGAGGACACAAACAGGCTGCTGAGGAATAAAGACAGTTGGCTGAGTGGGCAAGAACATGATAGATGTGATGAAATGTGATGTTATCATCTTTGGTTGGAAAAACAAAAAAAAACAGAATATTTTTTGAATGGTGAGAGACTGGAAAAGGTATGAATTCAGGGGTCTTAGGTGTCCTTGTACATGAATCACAAAGTTAACATGCAGGTACAGCAGGCAATTAGAAAGTCAAAGTTTTTGTTACAAAGTGATGTACTACAATTGTGCAGGACATTGGTGAGGCCACAGTTGGAGTATTGTGCAGGTTTGGCCTCCTTACCCAAGGAAGGACATTCTTGCTCTGGAGGGAACACACTTAAGGTTCACTGGATTCTGGGATTAGGAGATTGTCCTCTGAGGAGACATTGAATAGATTAGGCCTATTTTTCTTGGAGTTTGGAAGAATGAGAAGTGCTCTAATTGAAACAAAATTTTTAAGGGGCTTTACAGGATAGACGCTGAGAAAATGTTTCCCCTGGCTGGGGAATCTAGTCCACAGGGACACATTCTCAGAATAAGGGGTTGGTCATTTAGAATTAAGATGAGAAGAAATTTCTTCACTCAAAGGGTTATTAATCTTTGAACTTTCTACCCTGAGAACTCCGCTTATTCGCTTGTTGAGTATACTCAAGACAGAGGTCGACAGATGTTGGATACTAAGGGTATTAAGGGAAACAGGGATAGTACAGGAAGGTGGCATTGAGGCAGATGACGAGCAATGATTTTATTGGAAAGCAGGGTAGGCACAAACGGCCAAACTTACCTCAGTTCTTATTTCTAATGTTCGTATGTTTTCCTTTTTAAAAAATCTTTGCTGCAATAAAGAAGCTGTAACACTGTGATGTACATTTAATATTTCAATTGCGGAAGAGGCCAAATCAGCAAAACATCTAATATACCTACAGATAATTTAGCATTTTATTTTTGCACTGGATCAAGTTTTTAGAAATTGGTTATCTTTCTTAGACTATCAAATAATTCACTTTCTTAAAAACTGTCTAACTTATGAATTGCCAGATATACACTTCACATTTATTTAGAATTTTTTTTCACTTCCTGGGATAATTAACATTATTGAGCAATAAGTTTTCATTTTTGAGAATCAGTGTTTGCAGAAATATGTTTTTTTCTAAAACAAAAAGCATAACACAGAACTAACAAAGGACAGAGAAAGAAATACTGAGTAGGAAGTACCATCCATTGCTAAGTAAGGAAGTTAAGGGTAGTATCAAATTGAAGAAATTGCATACAATACTGCGAAGATCAGTGTTGGTCAGAAGGTTGAGAAAATATAGAAATCAGCAAAGAATGATTAAAAATAATGAGGAAGAATGAGAGAAAGAAAGCTGACTAGTAATAATTAAACAGATTTAAGATTCTCTATAAGTATATAAAAAGGAAAAGAGTAGCCAAAGTGAGCATTGGTCTCTTAGGGGATGAGATGAGGGAATTAATAATGGGAAAAAGGAAATGGCAGGATTGAAATGGTATTTTGTATCAGTTTTCACTGTAGAAGACATAAGAAATATCCCAAGAGTAGTTGGAAATCAAGAGGGAATACAGAGGGGGGAATTTAAAACAATCATATTCACTGGGGAGAAGATACTGATAAAACTACTGGGACTAAACACTGACAAGTTCCCTAAACCTGATGGCGTGCATCTTATGTTGTTGAAGGTGGCTACAGGGACAGTTGATGCATTGGCTGTAATCTTCCAAAATTCCCTGAATTCTGGAAAGGTTCCAGCAATTGGAAAACTGCAAATGTAGCACTTCTATTCAAGAAAGGAGGGAGACAGAAAGCAGGAAATTATAGGCCAGTTGTGGGGAAAATGCTTGAATCCATTATTAAGGTAATAGCAGGACATGTATAAAATCGTAATACAATCGAGCAGAGTCAACATGGTTTTGTGAAAAGGTTTGACTGATTTATTTTATAACAAAGAGTTTTCTCAGGAAGTAACAAGCAGGGTGGACAATGGTGAACCAGTAGATGTGGCATATTTGGATTTCCAAAAGAGATTCAATAAGGTGCCTTAGAAAACGTTACTACACAAAATAAGAGCTTATGATATTGGGGGTAACATGTTAGAACCAATGGAGTTAGCTAACAGGAAGCAGAGAGTTGGAATAAGTGGGTAATTTTTGGGTTGGAAAGCTGTAATTAGTGGCTGATTTCTGGGATGAAGAAGTTGTCTTACGAGGAAAGGTTGAGCGGGTTAGACTTATACTCATTGGAGTTTAGAAGAATGGAAGATGCTCTAATCGAAACATAAAAGATTTTGAAGGGACATGACAGGGTGGATGCTGGGAAGATGTTTCCCCTTGTGGGGAAGTCTAGAACTAGGGTATATTTTAAAAATAAGTGGTTTCCCATTTAAGACTGAGATGAGGAGAATTTTTTTTTCCCTCTCAAGAGGGTCTTAAGTCTTTGGAATTCTCTTTCACAGAGAGCAGTGGAGGCTGGGATTATGGGGGGCAGGCAGGAAAGTGGAGCTCAGGTCACAATCAGATCAGCATAATCTAATTAAATGGCAGAGCAGGTGGGAGGGGCTGAATGGCCTACTCCTGCTCTTATTTCTTATGATCTTATGAAATACAAGCTATTTCTTAATGACATGATTACCTGTTATTCTATGAAACACAAAAAAGCAATTCTTAATCCAATACAAACAATAAACTGCGAAGTACTTCTATATATTGTCTGGAACTGTCCGCATGACTCCTGGAGTTAGAACAGATCAAGCACACTTCTATGTCCAGCATTAGCCTAATGTGAAAAGCTATGATTTACTTTTTCCTTGTTATCCCCAGGAGGAAATGTTGTTCAGAATTTACCGCAGTAAATTAGGTTAACTGCATGTTTCTGGAACTGAACACCCACCCTTGACATCACATAAGCAATGATACACATCATTGACGCAAGCAGCAACAAGATCAAAAAACAAAGCCATAGATATCTAAGTAATAGAGCACACAACCACTGACGTATATAGCTTACCCATTCAAAAAGGACAGGTTCTACACTAAATCAATAGCTACAGATGCTATACATAGTTCCATTCGAGTCTTGTCTTTCACAAAATATTGTCAACACTATTTCTATTTTTAGAAATCAGTTCCAGATAGGAAATAACTAGAACAATTCTGGATTCCATGATTCCGTTCACTTTCTGCTAAGAATTACAAACAGAAACCATTTTTGTAGCGAGCTGTGATTTGAATATTCTGACCTAACACAGTAATGAATTTCAAATCAATCTGGTATAAATTTGCTTAGCAAATTAGTGTGGATTGTAACACCTTCAGCTTTCGAGACATGTTAATCTTCCTATCTGAGTTAAAGGTCTAACAAATATGCAAAACACATAAATTGCACAATCATCCACCCCAGGAGACCAGTTCCTATCAAAGAACCAAGATCTAACATCAGATTTTAGGAAAAAAAAGATCAGAAATCAATCAGTGCCATAAGCCTAGAGATAAAAACAAAAAACTGCAGATGCTGGAAATCCAAAACAAAAACAGAATTACCTGGAAAAACTCAGCAGGTCTGGCAGCATCGGCGGAGAAGAAAAGAGTTGACGTTTCGAGTCCTCATGACTCTTCAACTTCTGTTGAAGGGTCATGAGGACTCGAAACGTCAACTCTTTTCTTCTCCGCCGATGCTGCCAGACCTGAGTTTTTCCAGGTAATTCTGTTTTTGTTTTGTGCCGTAAGCCTGCCCATCAATCACTTGCAGAACCAGACCTCAACTCCATAATCCTTGATACCTAAGAAAAATCTATCATAGAATCATTACAGTGCAGAAGAAGCCCAATCGGACCATCGAGTCTGCACTGGCTCTCTGAAAGGGCATTTTATCTTGTCCCAGGCCCCTGCCTTATTCTTGTAACATTGTGCATTCTCTCTTTTCAGATAGCAATCGGATTCCTTTTTGAATACCTTGATCGAAACTGTCTACACCACCTTCTCAAGAAGTTCATTTCAGACTCTAACCACCTTTCAGGTGAAAAAAAAACTTTGCTTCATATCAGTTTTACTCCTTTTGCCAATTATTTTGAATCTGTGCCCTCTAGTTCTTGATGCTTTCTTGAGTGGGAACAGCTTCTCACCATTTACCCTGTCTATTCTTGAAAAATTGATTTAAAATATTTTTGGGGAATATTGCATTATTCTCTGAAAAGGCTATGTGCATCTGTGTATGATTTAATTAAGCTGGGAAGAAAGTAATAGGAGACAGGTTGCCTGGAGGGTGTAAAACATGAAAAGAACAGGGGTATTAGGTTTGAGGTACAAGTGAATAGGTTAAATCTAGCATTTGCATTTTTAGATGTGGTGCGTTTGTTTGAATATCTAAGGGGAGTCAGAGGCGACAAGAGACATGTTTGCATTTTGCAGCAGTTCCATAGGTTAACACCCATAGGTAAATAGAAATGGGGATATTATATTTTGTAGGCTTACTGCTACTGATCTTACATTGCCTCTGCTCTGCACACATGAAAACTGAAGTTATACCTAGCATAGCTCATTGAATGTAAATCCTCATTGAATGTAAATCCTCATTGAATGTAAATTCTCATTGAATGTAAATTCTCATTGAATATAAATTCTCATTGAATATAAATTCTCATTGTATCACCAGCCTCTTTGAACTTCACTTCTTGATTGATTAGATCATCAATATAAACGGCACACTCCTGCAACATCTGCATGAATTTCTATGTCGCTGCTGGAGGGAGGGGGCAGTGCCCAGGATATGTTGCAAAGATTATGACCCTGCACAAGAACCAGGGTAACTGCAGCCATTGCAACAACTATCAAGACATCTCCCTGCTGAGAATAGTGGGAAAAGTATTTGCCCGTGTTGTCCTTGTCAGCATGCAGATCGTGGCTAAACACATATGCCTCTAATCTAAGTGTGGTTCAGAACTCAAAAATCTATGATTGACATGAACTTCTTAGTCTGGCAGCTGTAAGAGAAGTGCTGTGAATAAAGGAGACCACTACATATATTGTCTTAATCAATCCCGCACAGGCATTCGACGATTTGAGCAGAGGCAGTCTATTTAAGCTGCTGGAGAAAATTGATGTTGAAATCAACATGTGCGTCGCAAAAGCTGCAGCTGTTACGTCTAAGCTGAGTAAGAGAGTGTGGAATAACAGCAACCTAATAGAGAACACCAAAATATGAGTCTACTGAACCTGCGTCCTCAGTGTACTCCTCTACATTGGTGAGACCTGGACAACATATTCTAAGCAGGAGAAAAAGATAATCAGTTTCCTCCCTCGCTGTCTCAAGACGTATCCTCGGCATCTTTTGGTAGGACAAGGTCACCAACTTAGAGGTCCTGGAGTGTGCTAATTCCATCATCATACATTCATTGCTAAGCCAATGATGTCAGTGTAGCTTTGACCACATTCGTCGGATGGATGGTGGCCACTGGGTCATGACCTTCTGGGAGTCCATACCTCTGTTACGAGAACATCTGCAAGTGAGCTATGAAGATGATGGCCATTGATGCTGACAACTGGGAGACAGTTGCTGACAGCTGTGACCTCTGGACACTGTTTGGAAGGATGTTGGAAGAGGCGAGCAGAAACGAGAAGCTCAGTTAACTGAGAATAGGGCTCAGAGAAATTAGAGGTCAGCGAATCATGCATCTTATCAGCCGATTGTATTCCACTGCAGCAAATGTGGCAGAGATTGCCATGCCAGAGCAGGGCTCCAGAGTCACTCCAGGCCTTTAAAAACATTGCACCCTTTAGTTTGGTACAATCTATTTTACCTTTCATCAACCACTTACCTTAAAGGGAAAAACACGACAAGTGAATTAATCACAATGCATTAGTGTGAATTTCTACTCAAAAGCATAAGTTCACTGCAAGCATCACAGGAGTATTTCCAGCCATGAACTTGAATGCCAAGGATCAACATTCTCAGAAATAATCAAGTTAGAAATATAACATTTTTGGCCTTGTTGCTGATCAATCAGTTAATTTTCTCAGTTGATGGCATCTAAGAGGCTGTAAACCTGAGCTTTAAGGTTTGGAAACATAAACTGACAATCCCACTGCAGTGCTCAGAGTGCTGCATTGTCAGTTTTCACAGGTGTGCTGACATCATCCAGCTCTATCTTGCCAACACTTCTCTTGACTGACTTACTATCGCTAAGTTATCAACCTGCTTATCTGACATCCAGTACTGGATGAGCAGTAATTTCCTCCAAATAAATCCTTGTAAGACCGAAACTATTTTCTTCGGTCCCCTCTAATAACTTTTAATAACCTAGCTACCAATCCCATCCCACACCCTGCCAGCTGTCTGAGGCCGAACCAGATTGTTCGCAGCCTTGGTGACATGTATGGCTCCGGGATGAGTTTCCATGCACTTTTCTGTGCCATCATTAAGACTGCCTATTTCCACCTCCGTAACATTGTCAGTCTCTGCTCTGGATGTCGGTCGGAGAATGTTGTTCTAGGGAAGAGATATCTTGTTGTGGTAAAACTGGAGGCATAGGGCTCGCCAAGGCCAAGACTCACTCCTCCAGAGCCAGTCTCCAGTTCTTCATTGGCTGTATCCACCGGCTGTTGCGCAAGGGTCACTATGCCAAGCGTGTTGGGGCTGGAGCCCCCATCTACCTGGCCGCCATCCTCGAGTACTTGACAGCTGAGAGCCTCGAGCTCGGGACAACAAGCTAACCTGCATCATTCCCTGCCACCTGCAGCTCGCCATCTGCAACAATGAAGAGCTCAACAAGCTGCTGAGAGGAGTCACTGTAGCCCAGGGTGGGGTCCTGCCCAATATCCAGGCTGTGCTGCTGCCCAAGAAAACCGGCCAACCCAGCAAGGTTTATGCCTGAAGGGGCGAGATCAGAAAATTTCATTTGCTACTGAAACCCTCACCCACATATTTGTTATCTCTAGACTTGACTATTCCAATGCACTCCTGGCTGGCATCCCACACCCTATCTCCGTAAACTTGAGCTTATTGAAAGCTCTGCTTCCAATGTCCTTACCTGCACCAAATCTTGGCCACTCATACCTCCTGTTCTTGCTGACTGACATTGGCTCTCAGTCAAACAACTTTTTCAAAATTCTCATCTTTGAACGGCCACACCCCTCCATATTTCTGTAATCTCCTCCACTCCACATATCTGCACTCACCTAATATTGGTCCCTTGAGCATCCCTGATTTTAATTGTGTCACCATTGGTGGCTCTGCCTTCAGGTGGCTAGGCCCTAAGCACAAATTCACAGAATTTTTATGGTTTAGGAGGCCATTCGGCCCATCATGTCTGCACTGGCTCTCAGAGCATTTTAACTTAGTACCAATCTCCTCCCTTTTCCCCGTAACCCTGCACATTGTTTCTATTTAAATAATCATCCAATGCCCTCTTGAATGCCTCAAATGAACCTGCCTCCACCACACTTCCAGGCAGTGCATTCCAAGCCCTAACTATTCACTGTTTTCTCACCTGCAAAACACTTTAAAATTATGCCCTCTGGTTCTTGATCTGTTTATGAGCGGGAACAGTTTCTCCCTATCTACTCTGTCGAGACCCTTCAAGATTTTGAAAACTTCTATCAAGTCTCCTCTTAGCCTTCTCCTCTCCAAGGAAAACAGTCCCAACTTCTCCAATCTTTCCTCATAACTGAAGTGTCTCATCCTTGGGACCATTCTCGTAAACCTCTTCTGCACTCTCTCCAATGTGTTCACATCCTTCCTATAGTGTGGCACCCAGAACAATACTCCAGCTGGGATCTAACCAGTGTCTTATATAAGTGCATCATAACTTCCCTGCTCTTTTACTCTATGCCCCTATTAATGAAGCCTAGAATACTGTATGCTTTAGTAACAGCTCTCCTACCTGTCCTATCTTTAATGATTTGCATACATATACACCCAGGTCCCTCTGCTCCTGCAAACCCTTTAGAATAGTATCCTTTATTTTATACTGTCTCTCCATGCTCTTTGTACCTAAGTGTATCGCCTCACACTTCTCTGCATTGAACTTCATCTGCCATCTATCTGTCCATTCCACCAATGTGTCAATGTCCTTCTGAAGTTCTACACTGTCCTCCTCACAGTTTACAATTCTCCCAAGTTTTATGTCGTCCACAAACTTTGAAACTGTCCCCTGCGCACCAAGATCTAGATCATTTATACATATCAGGAAAAGCAAGGGTCTCCAGTACCGACCCCTGGGGAATTCCACTAGAAACTTTCTTCCAGCTTGAAAAATACCCATTACTCTGTTTCCTATTCCTCAGCCAATTTTGTTGCTAATGTCCCTTTTATTTCAGACCTATAACTTTCCTCACAAGTCTGTTGTATGGCACTGTATCGAACGCCTTTTGGAAGTCCATATACACATCAATGGCCTTGCCCTCATCGACCATCTCTGCTATCACTTCAAAAAGCTCCAGCAAGTTAGTCACACATGATTTTCCTTTAACAAATCCATGCTGACTCTTCTGAATCAATCCACATTTTTCCATGTGACAATTAATTCCATCCCGAATAATTGTTTCTAGAAGTTTCCCCACCACTTAAGTTAAACTAACTGGTCTGTAATTGCAGGGCAGATCTTTACAACCTTTTTTGAACAAGGGCGTAATGATTGCAATTCTCCACTCCTCCGGCACCTCCTCCAAATCCAGGGAACCTTGAAAGATTATTGCCAGTGCCTCTGCAATTTCCACTCTCATTTCCTTCAATATTCTTGGATGCATCTCATTTGGTGCCAGTGCCATATCAACTTTAAGTGCCGACAGCTTAACCAATACCACCTCATCAATTTTAAACCCTTCTAGTGACTGAGTTTCCTCCTCTGTCATCATGGCCTGGGTAGCATCTGCCTCATAGGTAAAGACAGATGCAAAGTATTTATTTAAAACCTCAGTCATGCCTCTTGCCTCTATGTGTAAATGCCCTTTTTGGTCCCTAATAGGCCCTACTCCTCCTTTTATCACCCTTTTACTATTGATATGCTTATAGATTACTTTGGGATCTCCTTTTCTGTTAGCTGCCAGTCTTTTGTCATAATCTCTCTTTGCTCCTTGTATTTGTTCTCTCACAACCCTTCTGAGCCTTCTGCATTCAGCTTGACTCTCAATTGTATTTGCTACCTGACACCTGTCATAAGTGCATTTTCTTCTTTAACTTCATTTCTATCTCCTTTGTCATCTAGGGAGCTCTGGATTTGTTTGTCCTGCTCTTCCCTTTTCAGGGAACATATCTTGACTGCCCATTGAAGGTAGCCCATTGTTCAGCTGTTTTTCCCGCCAACCTCTGGCTCCAGTCTAACCGGTCCAGATCTGTTCTTGCCCCATTGAAGTCTGCTCTCTGCCTGTTGATTATTCTTACTCTGGGGTGAACAATGTCATTTTCCACCATCATCCTAAACTTTAAGATACAATGATCACTGTCCCCTAAATGTTCCCTGCTGTCACTTGTTCCAAATGGCCCACCTCATTCCCAAGAACCAGGTCTAGCAGTGCATCCTTTCTTGCTGGACTGGACACGTACTGCTGTAGAAAATTCTCCTGAACATAATCTACGAAAGCTTGTCCCTCACTGCCCCTTACACTACCACTATCCCAGTCTATATATGGGTAATTAAAATCCCCCATTATAACTACTGTATGATGTTTACACCTCTCTATAATTTGGTATTGCCAAAAAGTCTTGGTATTCTTGCCCTAAACCTCTCCCTCTCTCTCCGCCTTTAAGGTGCTCTAAATCTACCTCAAGCTTTTTGTCATCTGTAGCTTGGTATAAAATTTTGCATTAAAATCTTCCTGTCACCTTGGGATATTTTACTATGTTAAATGTACCAACAAATACAAGTTGTTGTTGTCAGAGATGCTATCCTTTGTTTGAAATATTAAGCCAAGTCCCTTTTGCCATTTTTATTGATTAATGCGGGTATTAAAGATTCCATGATACCATAGGTAGAGGAACTGGGAGATCTTTTCAATGTCCATGTCAACATTACTCCCTCAACCAACGATGACAGGAAAAAACTAAATTACTCATTCACCTCACAGAAATTGATGGGGTTTTGCTGTGCACAAAGTGGTTGTCACATTTTCAAATTTTTAAACAATTATTGCATTTCAAAGTGAAAGACTGTATGCAAGGTACTGCAGGATAAGATGTTATTTAAATGCATATCTTTCTTTTCTACACACAATTGGCAGTGAACCAAGTAGCTCCATTATAATTCCCAGAGAATGGCATTCAAATAGTCCTATATACTGATGTTTACTGGGTTAGTACTAAATATTACCAACTCAGATAGTACCTCTTTGGTATCACGATGCATCTGGCCTTGCCAGGGAGGGAAATTTTTGTCGTTTTTGCCCCACATATTTATATTTAATAAACCTGTCCCCTTTGATGACAAAGCTCATGTGATTATCCTCATTAGACACTGGAGCTGTTGAGAAGTATGCGGAGAACACAAAGCAATTACTCTGCGTGGTATACTACGGGTCATTGTCATTATGCTCCAATTATCTTGTTCAGCCTGGTCCTTACAAGCTTTTTTTCAAATCTCTTCCCAAATCTCAATTTAAGGTTAATTGAAAAATGGAACGCATTCAGAATATTTTTGCAAAATAACCTTAGCGAGAGTTCTTCGAACACTATTATTGCAGTGAACAGTTAAGTGGTAGGACCATATAAGCAATAAAAACAGGAGATGCTGGAAAAACTCAGAAGGTCTGCCAGCATCTGTGGGGAGAGAAACAGAGTTAACGTTTCGAGTCCAATCTGACTCTTCTTCAGAACATAAGCATATCAGGTCATTTTGCAATACGCTTATTTAGAACTTATTTTATCTTCAGTAGTAAAACACTTGCTTCCATTTAGCATTCTCATACATATAAAGATCTTCTCAAGTTCAATTTGTGACATTTTATCATCTTTAAAAAAAATATATAAAAACCAACTGGAAACCAAGCACTTCCATCAGAAAACAAAAAAGTTTTCTAAATAGCACTCAGTGAACAGGTTTAATCAGTCTCTTAATTAAACCAAACTATTCTTGTATCAATGAAAATATTATTACACAAAGATAATTGAAACACATGCAATTCATAGTTACAACGAGCAAAGGTTGAAAAGCTTTACATTATAATTTGAATCTTCAGTACCATAAATGACATCTGTGTCTAACGAAGATGCACTAAGTTTTAGCTTTCTCCAGGTTTCCTAAAGATATCTATGCTAAACTAGTAATTACACAGAATTTGATCACCTCCAATGAAGCTTACATTTTGATTATACTGTTATTTATTTCTCATCACCAAAGCTGCTCAGTAAATGTCATAAATCATAATCCTATTTCCTAAAGCACTGCATTGCTTTTATATTATACGGGTTACAACGGAAGGAGGAATTCAAGTGTACACATAACATCACAAGCAGTAATTTCTTCATTGAAAACCAGTCTTCCATTAATATAGCACCTTTCACAACCTCAGAACACCCCAAAGCACTTTACAACAAACAAAGCACTTTTGAAGTGTAGTCACTATTGTAATGTAGGACAGCATAGCATGCTTTCACAAACAGCAATGAAATAAATGATCAACTGTAATTTTAAAAGTTGTCTGAGGGTTAAGTCTTACACAGGAATAAGTGGTTGCCAAAACACCAGGAGATATTGCCTGTTATTTTGGACAGTGCTGTGGAATCTCTTATACCCACCTGAGAGGGCAGACAAAAGACCTGTTTAATGTCTCATCCAAAAGACAACACCTCTTGGCATAGTGGCACTATCTCAGAAGTGTCAGACTAGAATATGTACTCAGGTCTTGGGCTTCGACTAGAACCAGAACTTTCTGATTCAGAGGGAAGATTGCTACCACTAAGTCTACAGCTTGTTATTAAAGTAACAAAGTTACATAATGACATGACGAAGGAACAAAACGGGGGAATAAACTCAGGATTTCACAGAATCATAGAATTGTTACAGCATAAAAGGAGGCCATTTGACCCATCGTGTCTGCACTGGCTTTCCGAATGAGCATTTCACCTAGTGTCATTCTCCTGCGTTCTCCCCGTAGCCTTGCAGATTATTTCTTTTCAAATAATCATCTAATTTCTTCTTGAATGCCTCGATTGAACCTGCCTCCACCACACTCAGGCAATGTATTCCAGACCCTAACCACTTGCTGCGTGAAAAAGCTTTTTCTTATTTCGCTTTTGCTTCTTCTGCCAATTACTTTAAATTTGTGCCGTCTGGTTCTCAATCCTTTCATGATTGGGAACAATTTCTCTCTATTTATTCTGTCTAGACCTATCACGATTCTGAATGCCTCTATCAAATCTCCTCTCAGCCTTTTCTCCAGGGAAAAGAGTCCCAACTTCTCCACTCTTACCTCATAACTGAAGTTCCTCATCCCCGGTACCATTCTCGCAAACCATTTCTGCTCTCTTTCCAATGCCTTCACATCCTTCCTAAAACATGGCGCCCAGAACTGGACGCAATACTCCAGCTGATGTCTAACTAGTATCTTATATAAGTTCACCATAACCTCCTTGCTCTTGTACTCTTTGCCCCTATTAATAAGGCCTAGGATATTGTATGCTTTATTAACAGGTCTCTCAACTTGTCCTGCCACCTTCAACGATCTATGCACATATACACCCAGGTCCCTCTGCTCCTGCACCCCGTTACGAGTTGTATCCTCTATTTATACTGTCTCTTCATGTTCTTCCTACCAAAATGTATCACCTCATATTTCTCTGCATTCAACTTCATCTGCCACCTATTTGCCCATTCCACCAACTTATCTACGTCCTTCTGAAGTTTGCAAACTGTGAGGAAGACAGTGTAAAATGCTTCCAAGTTTTGTATCGTCCACAAATTTTGAAATTGTTCTTTGTACACCAAGGTCTAGATCATTAAAATATATCAGAAAAAACAAGGATCCCAATATTGACCTCTGGTGAACTCCACAAATAACAAATAATGATTAACTATCTAATTTTTTTTGGTAAGTTAGCTGAGCGAGAAATGTTGATCAGGAGATGAGGAGAACTCCCTGGTCATCTCCAAATAGAGCCATGTGATTTGTTTTTATTTTCATATAAACAGGTAGACAGGAACACAATTTAATCTCATTTGCAGAATGGAAAGTCCAACAACGTAGCACTCCCTCAGATCTAGATTACATGCTAAATCCAGAAGTGGGGCTTTGGACTCAACTACCAAGTTTATGTGGCACTAATTGCAGAGAATATTAAACATAGCCAGGTTCATGCTCTGAGTTGGGAAATAAAGCAATTACTCAAATTGGTTGATATTGGTTTCCTAAATAGGCACAAAGCATCAATAGAGTATCACTGTTAATTTCAGTCTTAAAATAAAGTTAGGACAAGGATGAAAGGCTTACCAACCAAGTACACACTAAGATAACACTATTCACTATTTCCATTCAAAAATGGCTGTCATTTATGGAAGTTTGCACTATATCTTTTAGAATACTGGAAATTTGAATGTTCTTTTGGTTGTTCAAATCATAACAATTCAAAACATTTCTTTCAGGATATAAGTTATTCAGAATATGATCAAGACTATGAGAGTTGAATTAGGATTCATCAGAATAATTGTGGGTTTGCACTATTCAGGGTGAAATTGGAAAATACTTCTTAATCGAACCTTTTCCCTGTGTACCCAGTATTGAGTTTGAGTATCTCCACATTGGATGCAGCATTGGTTAATTACTTCAGGTTAAACTAATGGGTCTGACATCCTAGATTGAAATGAAACTGGTGGGAGAGGTCATTCTGTACCCACTGAGCCACACATTATGTCCTACTAATCCTTTACAATTTTTTCTACAATGCCTTCAGAAACATAGGAACATAAGTTAGCTTCTTAGTCCATCAAGCATGTTCCGCTATTCAATGAGATTGTGATTGATCTGTGACCTAACTTCACATACCTGCCTTTGCCCCATACCTTGCCCTTAGTACCTTTGGTTAAGGAAAGTCAATTTCAGTTTCAATATTCATCTCTGATTGGTGGGACAGTTTCAAGGGGCTAAATGGCCTACTCCTGTCCCTATGCTCCTTGAATTAACAATTAATCTAGCATCAATTGTTGCTTACAGAAAACAGTTCCAAACTTCCACCGCCCTTATATAAAAGCAAAATACTGTGGACGCTGAAAATTTAAAATAAAAACAAGAAAGTGCTGGAAACACTCAACAGGTCGGGCAACATCTGTGGAGTGAGAAACAGTTAAGGTTTCAAATTGAATATGGTTTCCTCATACCAAAGATAGAAATGTGATGGGTTCTATGCCATCGAAAGGACGAGGGGCAGGAAGAACAAAAGGAAAGGTCTGGGCTGGGTAGGGGGCAGCAGAGTTAAATGACAAAGATATCATGGAACAAAAGGCAAAGGTTGTGGTAATGGCTGTAAATAGAGAAACCTATTACCCTTTGTATGTAGAACTGTTTCCTAATTTCGTTCCTGAAATGTTCTATCCAATTTTTCAACCATGCTCGTCTTAGTCACAGAATGTAGGAGGTCTTAAGGCGCAGTAATAGCATTCCTACTTCTGGGCCAAAAGTTACTATTTCAAGTCCCACTTCAGGACTTGATGGCTACAGAAGGCATTTCGTAACACGGCCAAACAGGGTGATTGTCAATCTGTAAATTCTTCTGGTAGATACGCCTATGACAGGAAGTAAGAGCAGGACAGTTTCCTGGTCAGCCACCTGCAGAAGGCAACAGCAAACCGCTGCAGTACCTTGCCAAGCATAATCAGAGAGACAGGGAGAGCAATCTATTCCCCTTAATATTTTGAGAATTTCGATTAAATCACCCCTTAACCTTCTAAACTTCAGGGAATACAATCTTTGTTTGTGTAATCTATCCTTGTAATTTATCTCCAAAGACAAATATATCCTTGCTAAGGTGTAGTGCCCAGAACTGATCAAGTACTCCAGGTGTGGTTTAACCATATCACAACCCTCGTCAATAAAAGATCAAGATAACAAGAAAACTACCCTGACTTCTTAACCGATGGCAGACTCAAGATTGGATTCCAACAAAAGCAATTGGTTGAGTTTGGGGTCCAAATTGTCAGGCAGGGTTTTGCAATGTTTGCTACAGCTTACTAGTGTGAAAGTGAATTTTCATCAATAAGTGAGATGAAATCAAAATATCAGTAACTTTGTGTAGACAACAACTTATGACTCAAACTATTACACATCACTCTGAATATTGTGCACCTATGCTCAAACAAACGACCTCTTCCATCACATTAATTGTGAATATTATTATTAAGGCATTGTTTAAGTTATATATGTGAATTATAATTTGTATATTTTGCATAATGCTTGGGCATTAAAGGAGTTAAAATATCAAACCCTGTGATGGTAGGGGCAAGTGGCCCTAAGCATAAGAATATAGATTAAGTATATTTTTCATTCAAATAGGATCCAGGTCATTGAAATGTTTTGCACAAAAATATCCCTTTATAGGACAAAAAACAAAAATTCAACATTGCTTTATTCAGACTAAGGTTTCAAAAATATGTTGAATGCCTGGACAAGTGTAAACATTTCTTGTATTCAGAAGCTGTTGTGATGTCTTCCAAAAGCTTTGACAGAAGAATAAAGGTTAAAATCTCTAATTTATAATGCTATGTTGGCATATTAATAGGCAGGTTATTTCATTGCACTTCTGTTGTTGTTAAACACTTGTTCGCATCAATCTGAAGTGCCACTTTATTCATGTTTTCATCAATGCTGGAGGAAATATTTATTGCTACAACCAACTGGCATGTAGTTTCCTTAAATATATTCCTAAAACATTGTGAATACTAGATTTGATAACCAATTTAATTTTATGAAAACATTCTAGAGTCTAACTAACATGACAACAGACTAGTATCAATTTGGGGGCTGTGGCAGGGTTGGGGATTGAGGAAATGAAGAACAGGGCGTTTTGCTGTACTGAGAGCTCGCAGATATAGAAGCATGAGAATGCACTGCAGACATGTCTTCTGGCAAGAAAAGAACCTCCATTTTTGCTCAAAGGGTTCTACTGAGCTTTACTTTACAAAGTGAATCCTTGGTTTGTTGCTCCTAAGGATGTCAACATCAAGAAACCTTCAAAAGTCAACATGTGGTTTTCTAGCATATCTAACTGTGTCAAGCTCTGTCATAGGAGATTTGATTTAAGGTTTTAGCAGTAGCACTCTTGACTCTGAGTCAGAAAGTTGGACCTTCAAGCTCTATTCAAGGCTCGAGCACAAAATCTAGAATGACACTTCAGTGCAGCACTGAGGGAATGCTGCACTATCAGAGATTCAGCTTTTGGTTGAGCATTGGGCCACACCTGCCTTTCAGATAGACGTAAAAAAATCCTATGACATTATTTTAAAAATGAGCAGGGGAGTTCTCCATGGTGTCCTGGCCAATATTTATTCCTCAGCCAATACCTCTAAAAACAGATTATCTGGTCATTATGACAGTCCTATTTGCGGAAGCTTGCTGTGTGCGAACTGCCTGTCGTGTTTCCTACATTACAACAATTGACTACATATCTAAAGTACTTTATTAACTGTAAAGCACTTTGCGACATCCTGAGGATGTGAATGGTGCTAAATAAATGCAAGTTCTTTCTTTTCAAAGAGTTCTCCAGAGGACAGAGATTTAAAATTTGTGCCAACCTGCAGGTCAACATATTTGGATGAACCAAGGCTCTTTACCAGGACTGTGAGCCAGAAATAGAAGAGAAATCCGAGGAAATCAAAGGTGTGGTTGAAGAGGTTATGTTTTAATGGCTTATGAACATGGGATAGAAGTAACAAAGTGAGAGATTTGGAAGCACAAGGAAATGCTGGCAGAAAGGCATGTTATCAGTAGTGAAGGAGGAGAAAAGGAGAAGATGAGCGCTGGAATATGAGGCTCAGCATGACTGCAAAGTCAGCAACGGATGCTCAACAATGGTGAAGGCCCTGTATGCGTTAGGTGACAGGCCACGGTGAGATATTCCTTGTGTAATATAATACCTACATTACAAACTCCATCCCTCCACCTGACAGAATTTGGTGTTATATTTGATTCAGAGATGAGCTTCTGAGCGCATATCTATGCTATCACTAAGACTGCCTGTTTCCAGCTCCATGACATCACCTGATTCTGTCACAGCCACAGCTTATCTTGCTGCGAAAACCCTCATCGATACCTTTGTTACCTCCAGACTTATCTATTCCAAAACACTCCTGCAAACTTGGTCATCTTATGAAGTTCTGTGTCAAATTTTGTTCTACAATGCTCCTGTAAAGCACCTTGGGATATTTAGTTATATTAAAGGTGCTACATAAATGCAAGTGGCTGTTATAGATCAGCTTCAGTGAGGGAAGTGGAATTACCACTGAAGAGCCAATTTTTGGTTAGATTCAACATATCGGTGCACTCATTAATGATTTCATGGATCTTGAGAGCCTTAATTGAGAATGGACATTCTGCAAAGAAAGCAGATAACGTGAGACCCACCTAGGGGATCAGAGTGGAAACAAAAATGGAGTGACAGACTGGAAAAAAGTGGAGAACACAGGAGCACAGCGGCTGGGGTAATGCTGAATAGCAAACATGACTACCCAGAGAAAGTTACTGGTGGGCTATATGGTACATAATACCAAAGTTTGAAGCAATGGATAGCCTTTAAGCAAAATTAAAGAACTGTGCCTTGGGCAACGGCAAGGCTTCACCACATGATTGCTTATGGAAGGTGAAATCAGTAGATTTTGATGAGGCAACCAACTATAGTCGACTCTGCAGGGAGGTGGAATCAATGATGAACTCTACATCCAGGGAGGGGTAAAGTACATTAAATCATAAACCAGTCAGTGGTTAGTAAGCACATTGGAATTGATTTCTCTCAGAGGTTGAAACCAGTTGCAGCTGATTTGTATCTGCAGCATCTGAACAAAAATCTGAACAGTATCAATGACCACTCATACTAAACTTAGCACCCCATTATCTTTGTCTCTCGACAGTTTGCTTGCAGATCATGCCCAAGGCTTTATCTGCCAATTTTTTTCACACCATCTCTTTAAAAAAGTCCTTTAAAAAAGCAGCCAACAACGCAATATTTTATTTCAACTGAGATGTCATACCTAGGAGTTTCGAGTAGAAAAGCTATTGGAGTTTCTAGTAGCACTGCAGCAGCAGTGAGGTAGGCTATTACTGGGGTAGAAAAATCTGAAAGGAATAGGGCCATTGTCTTTCTTAAAAACAAAAAAACTGCGGATGCTGGAAATCCAAAACAAAAACAGAATTACCTGGAAAAACTCAGCAGGTCTGGCAGCATCGGCGGAGAAGAAAAGAGTTGACGTTTCGAGTCCTCGTGACCCTTTGACAGAACTTGAAGTTCTGTCAAGTTCTGTCGAAGGGTCACGAGGACTCGAAACGTCAACTCTTTTCTTCTCCGCCGATGCTGCCAGACCTGCTGAGTTTTTCCAGGTAATTCTGTTTTTCCATTGTCTTTCTTGTCCTTTGACTTCCATTATGGCTGGAATACGTGGTTCCTGGGACATTTCCCTGAATCCAAAAAAAATTGCTTTAAATTTGGAAGCTTAATCCGCCTAAAGTTCCATCCCAGTAACGTTTCTCAAGCTTGTTTGTGCTTCTTGAAAACTTCTAGTGTAGCTTTAGCTTGGTTTACAGAGAGTCCCTTCTCTCCTGAAGCAATGAAAAATCTCTTCGGGTTCTGTGTGTAAACACATCTTTAGTTTCAAGTCATTGTTCTAGTTCAAGGCCTAAGCCTTACCCTAGAGTGTAGGGCAAATATCGGCTTTTGCAACATAATGCGTTTTGCTTTTAAGACTTCGCGAGCACACTTGTAAGGCTGTCTATATTCACAAAATACCCTGAGCACAAAATGCTTTTCTTTCGCTCAAAGTTATAAGGAATCCAATTTCCCAATCCTGTAGGAAGCAGCTGGAGGGTGTATAACTCCCCATTCCTCTTCCATCTTCTATATAAAAATATGACAGTTTAAAAATAAGAGAATGACATTGTACTTGTTTAAATTTATTCTTTCATAGAATCTGGGTGTCACTGGCAAGGCCAGCATTTGTTGCCCATCCCTAATTGCTCTTGAACTGAGTGATTTGCATGTCTTTTCAGAGGGCAGTTAAGAGTTAACCACATTGCTGTGGGTCTGGAGTTGCAAGTAGGCCAGACCAGGTAAGGATGGCGGGTTTCCATCCCTTAAGGACATTAGTGAACCAGATGGGTTTTTACAACAACTGATGATAATTTCATGGTTACCATTATTGAGACTAGCTTTTCAATTCCAGATTTATTAATTGAATTCAAATTCTACCAGCTGCCATAGTGGAATTTGAACCCCTGCCCCCAGAGGACTAGCCCAGGCATCTGGATTGCTAATGATGTCCAATGACATTACCACTCCACCACCGTCTCCCCACCCTAGCCAGTCCCAAGCCTATCTTACAACTTTCAATTTTTAACTTGTGTTCTGATACTCCAATTCTTCACTTCAGTGCACAATTTATCTTTACGTTTGTCAACTTACTTAACTTTGAAAAGTTCAATTAGTGCTCTTCAAGATCACTTCTTTTCCAAGAAAACAAAGCTAGCTTCTTTAGCCCTGCCTCACAAAAAACATTGACATCTGGGATCATATCTTTGTCCACCCCATACTTTCTCAAAACTAATGATATCCTTCACATCAGAAATGTCTTTGAAATGTCCAGATAAGTTAGACAGAACTTCCCTCTCCCAAAGCCATGTTAATTTTACTTTAAGGTCATTGCCCTTTAGTAAATAATGCTTTTCTAAGTGTCAGCTTGGCTCAATAGTAATACTCTCATCTGAGTTACAAGGCTGTGGACGTTTCAGCCTCACTCCTGGTCAACAGTACATAATTTAGGCTGACATTACACTGCAGTATTGAGAGAGTGCTGGACTGTTGGAGGCATCATCTTCTGCATGAAACACTAAACCAAGCTTCCATGTGTCTTTTGAAGTGGATGTAACAACCCCATAGGACGATTCAAAAAAGATTAGGGGAATTCCCTCATGTTCTAGTCAATATTTAGCCCTCAACCAATACCATTAAAAATAGATAGTTGTTTATTTTATTGCAGTTGTTGGGATCTTGCTATGTGCATTTTGGTTGCCACACTTGTTATGTGAAAGAGACTATACTTCAGAAGTGATTGACTGGCTGTGAAGAACTTTGGGATGAAAAGTACTATTTAATTGCATGTTCTTGCAATTTTCAACCAATAGATTTCAAAATTGAAGGATTTTTCTACAGCAGTTGTGAAAGATATAGTTTTCAGGCACTTCTTCTGGGCCCTTTTTAAAATATGTTAATTGTTAGTCATTTTTCAATCTGCAAGAATTTCCCCTGAATTTAGTGAACTTACAAATATGTTAGTTAAAGCTTCTTTAATTTTGTTCTACACTTTAAGACTCATTATGAAACTTATTTGGTTCAGGTCCTTTGCCTATTTTAATAGTGTGACTTCAGCTTCATCTTAGCTTAAGGGTAAAGTCCATTGGCCTAGATGAGTCAGCCAACACTACCATGGCAACTGCTTCTGAAAACATTGAAGCACCTCTGGTTTCTGTCAGAGCTACAGACTGATCAATGTTCTAAGCCACAGGGTGGATACTACAGCAGCTCCATGCTTTCAAACATATTCAGTAGTAGTTTAACACTAAGTCTTGGAAACACTCAAAAGAAGGGGCGGGGGGTGCGATTTTCTCTCTTGGCGAGAGCAGTTTTGCTGGAGGAATTTGATGTCAAAAGCCTTTTATCTTGCTTTCTATTCAAGATAACTACTGTTAAAGATTGAGCCAAACCCAAGGTGCCTACTTCAAACAATTTGGATGAGAAACCATCCAAGTGTTAACATAAATTTTGCTGGGTCAATAACTCACTCAAAACTAGTGTTGGGTCATCATTAGTCCTAATGAGATTAAGTTTGTGACCAGCACTGAAGGAGACGACATGGGATAGTAGAATATATGGTAGGATACTATGATATCAGGTACTATGGTACCAGGGTGATAGAATAGATAGGAGGACAGATGGAAAACACCCAAGAATGCTCTGTCTATACACAATTCTCAATTTGACCTGAAGCTGAAGGTATCCTTCCCGATAGGCCTGCAATGTCTTTGCACCTGGAACTAATCTTAGACATCATTATAGAGAGTGAAGCCTTCCACTAAATATGACTTTTACCATGTTTGAAGAATATCCTGAATACTCCTGAAAATCCAATTCAAGTAGGCAAATATAGCCACTGTTCATTTGGATTTGATACTAATTTTCAAAGTGGGAGCCATCATTGACCAGAGAAGGATCTCACCCAGAGCCTCAAGGCAGTGTCTACTAAACAGCCCAAAGTGATCACTCAATTTTTCATTCCTGGATGCACAGTACTTATTTTCCAATGAGTTTTAGGCCGTAAAATATAATAAGGCCCAAAAGCAGGCACAGGCCTCCCAATACGTGGTTAACTGGTTTCCGTTGATTCCAATGCAGGTAGCCCACAAACTTCATGCTGCTTACTCATTGCAAGTGTTGCATGCAGCTAGCACTAAGCAGGCCACTGAGCAGTTTAATGAATGAGCAAAGCGAGCAGAATCATGAAAAGCTAACATCACTTAAAGGTAGCCTGCAATACTAGCTGCAGTAGGTGCTGGAAATATTTGGAGAAGAGTGTCTGAGCAGAAAGAACGCTGAAAATGGCACAACAGGGCAGAGAGCATGCTCCAAAGTTCTCCAACCCAGCACTGGAGATCTTGGTGCAGGAAGAGTGAGATGCTCCATCCACAGTGGACTGACGATGTTCAGGCTGCCAAGGCCTGTGGTATACCTATGAATTTCATGTGCCCACAAAGTAATGTGTGCGCTGTCAATGGCACCCTGTGCCATGGGCAAGCGTACAATCCTGGTGAAGCTACTGCTCGCTTCCCCTGCTTCTCTGCCAAAAGAATGCAATATATTCCTCTTTCTTTGCATAAAGAGTGACCTATCTTATACAATAGTGGATGGCTAACATGCTGGAGCTGTCACTTGCTCCATTCTGGGAAGAATCCTATTTGAAGAAGTTGGCGGCTTTGGTCACCATTACAAGTATTGACATTGTCATTCTCACTCTGCTCTGAGGCTGCAGGTCTGCCTGCAACAGGTGGAAATTTCAGTGAGCACCTCCTTTGTGAGACACCCACACTGTTCCACGCTGAGGTCGAAATACGAGAATTGCTCTTTAAAACCTTGTGTGGACATGGCCTCTCCCTTCCCTCCTCTTCAAACAGTTTGTCCTCCTCTGTATTGCCTTTCTTTATTCTCTGTCATGCTGCAAGCCAAGGATTGAAACTACAACACCCATGGCTGGGGGCTAACTGAGCAGAACCCTTGAAGTGAGAACCAAGGTCATCTTCACATGCCACACCATGCCCTGTGGACTTCAACTTTAAGCAGCAGTACAAGCCACCAAACACTTCTACTTACTTAGCAGCAGCCAGTAGAAATCAATCAGCAACTAACCTGAAAGCACTTGATGATCCCTTTAAATAGTGCTGGAGGAGAATCTGTCCTGTTGCTGAATGTATGTTCAGCTGTGCTAGGTTAAGAAAGGGCTTTAGCTGGAGCATTCAGCTTGAACATGGCACTGCTAGAGTCAAATCAGTGTCACACTGGCTGATGTCACGATCTGCCTACTTTGCATTCTTCCAGCACATGCTCCCAGCGCCAGACTAATGGTCTACTCAAAATGGCACACATAACGCAGAAAATATGGGTGTTAAGCAACCGAATTTAGAGGCCATAATTTCACTGGACTCTAGATTATGAATGTACTATTAGGTGAGCAATAATTACTTCAGTTTATCATTTATTAGTAACAGGTATTTTCACCTAATTTCTATCAGTACATGAAATTCATTTTGACAAAAGAGTCTGCAACAGATTTGAACCTTTCTCTTGTATCTCAAAGGTCGTACACATTCAGTCCAAAAGATAAGGGAATTTATACAGTTCCACAAAAATGCGTCAAATTTACCATAAACAAAGAACTAGGGATCTTCGAAATATTTATAATGAATATACAGATACATACAGCTGCAAGAATATTAGTCAATAAGGGATCTCAAATGTGATTGGGGGAGGCGGAAAAAATAATTAAGTTAGCAGTTAACTAATTACCATTTGTGATTTAACAATCAATAAAAGTCCAAGTCGACAAAGAAGAAATGCTTGGTTGGTTTGATATGCAAATCAGTTTTTCCTTTTCATTTCTCTGTAGAGAACACTACTGGTTCTAAAAAATACAAATATTCTAAACTCAAATTTTTTTTGGCATACTTGTGATTCATTCATTCACAAATTTATTTGATAAGGGTTGTTTTCTCAGGAAATATCCTATCTTCCTAAATCAAGTAATGCTCAAAGGCACACATGCTGAATGATCTGGGACTATAACAGTACTTTCAGTGACTCATCCTTGCTGCGTGTGAAATAATATAGGAGTGATAGAGCTCTAAAAAACATAGAAACATAGGAGATAAAAACAAAAAACTGCGGATGCTGGAAATCCAAAACAAAAACAGAATTACCTGGAAAAACTCAGCAGGTCTGGCAGCATCGGTGGAGAAGAAAAGAGTTGACGTGTCGAGTCCTCATGACCCTTCAACAGAACTGGGTGAATCCAAGGAGTGGGGCGAAATATAAGCTGGTTTAAGGTGGGGGGAGTTGGGTGGGGGGAGAGAAGTGGAGGGGGGTGGTGTGGTTGTAGGGACAAGCAAGCAGTGATAGGAGCAGATAATCAAAAGATGTCACAGATAAAAGAACACAGAGGTGTTGAAGTTGGTGATATTATCTAAACAAATGTGCTAATTAAGAATGGATGGTATGGCACTCAAGGTACAGCTCTAGTGGGGGTGGGGGGGCAGAAAAGATTTAAAAATAATGGAAATAGGTGGGAAAAGAAAAATCTATATAAATTATTGCAAAAAACAAAAGGAAGAGGGAAGAAACAGAAAGGGGGTGGGGATGGAGGAGGGAGTTCAAGATCTAAAGTTGTTAAAGTCCTTAATTAGCACATTTGTTTAGATAATATCACCAACTTCAACACCTCTGTGTTCTTTTGTTCTTTTATCTGTGACAACTTTTGATTATCTGCTCCTATCACTGCTTGCTTGTCCCTACAACCACACCACCCCCTCCACTTCTCTCCCCCCACCCAACCCCCCCCACCTTAAACCAGCTTATATTTCACCCCTCTCCTTGGATTCACCCAGTTCTGCTATAGGGTCATGAGGACACGAAATGTCAACTCTTTTCTTCTCCGCCGATGCTACCAGACCTGCTGAGTTTTTCCACGTAATTCTGTTTTTGTTTTGGATTTCCAGCATCCGCAGTTTTTTGTTTTTATCTCTTTGTTTAATTGACTGCCACTCCTCTTCAAGAAATGCCTACCTTGAAGAAGGTTTGTTCCTCTCTGCGACAAGATTTCTGTTCCTCTCTTTTGCCTTGTTCACCGTCATTGCTTTCCATTTCTCTCCTGGTGTTTGACAAGGTGTTTACTAAAACCCGCTTTCACAGCCATATCTCCTTTCTCAGTGACTGTCTCCGTCTCCGACTTACCCCACTTGGATTTCAACTGAAATTCCATCCCTCTTGTTTCGAAACCACCCAGGATTACATGCATCTCCGGGACATACAACGTTTCTCAGACTGCTGCTCCCGTCACATTCTGAGATCCACACTCAGTGCCATGCGCCGCCATATGAACAAACTCGACCTCTCCCTCCAGCAGCACCGCCGTACCCTTTTTCAAAGCTGCACCTGCCCCCAGTTTCATTTTATCCTTTGTCTCATCCGACGCCGCAACAAGAAACTTTTTCTTTTTCTCTCAAGTGCTAAGGAATGCAAGCTCCAACATCTCATCGACACCAACACCCATCTAGGACCCTCCACCCCTGCTTGTCCCTCCGTCCCCACCCCATCTTCCAATCCCAACCCCGGCCGTGTATTCACTATACCCGCTGACCTTCCCCTCTCCGACGCTGAATGTTCAGTGCTCAGCAAAGGACTTAGTTTCATACCCTTACGCCCTCATCTCAATGAATTTCGGGCTCGGCACAATGCTGAACTCTTCTTCCGCCGTCTTCGTCTCCGGGCTCACTTCTTTGGGCAGGAGTCCTCTCCCCATTCAACGGATCCTTTTACCCACCTCCAATATTCTCCCTCCACCTGGACCCCTCCCTCTGGATTCTTACCTTCTCTTGATCTTTTCATTGAGAACTGTTGGCGCGACATTAGTCATCTCAATTTCTCTGCTCCTCTCACCCATTCTAATCTGTCTCTCTCTGAACTTACTGCACTCAGGTCCAACCCCAACATTGTCATCAAACCCGCTGACAAGGGTGGTGCTGTTGTTGTCTGGCGCACTGACCTCTACCTCGCGGAGGCTGAGCGTCAACTCGCAGGCACTTCCTCCTACCTCTCCCTGGACCATGACCCCACCACTGAACATCAAGCCATTGTTTCCAGGACTGTCACTGACCTCATCTCCTCTGGAGATCTTCCTCCCACAGCTTCCAAGCTGATAGTCACCCAACCTCGGACGGCCCGTTTCTACCTCCTAACCAAAATCCAGAAACAGAACTGTCCTGGTAGTCCGATCGTGTCAGCTTGCTCCTGCCCCACGGAACTCATTTCTCGTTATCTTGACTCCCTTCTCTCTCCCCTTGTCCAGTCCCTTCCCACCTACATCTGTGATTCCTCTGATACCTTACGTCACATCAACAATTTCCAATTCCCTGGCCCCAACCGCTTCCTCTTCACCATGGACGTCCAATCCCTCTACACTTCCATCCCCCACCAGGATAGTCTGAGGGCCCTTAGCTTCTTCCTCAAACAGAGGCCCGAACAATCCCCATCCACCACTACTCTCCTCCGTCTGGCTGAACTTGTTCTCACACTGAGCAATTTCTTCTTCAACTCTTCTCACTTCCTCCAAATAAAAGGTGTGGCTATGGGTACCCGCATGGGCCCCAGCTATGCCTGTCTCTTTATGAGGTATGTGGAACATTCCTTGTTGCAGTCCTACTCCGGCCCTCTTCCACAACTCTTTCTCCGGTACATCGATGATTACTTCGGTGCTGCTTCATGCTCTCGTCGGGACTTGGAAAAATTTATTAATTTTGTTTCCAATCTCCACCCCTCCATCATTTTCACGTGGTCCATCTCTGACACTTCCCTTCCCTTCCTTGACCTCTCTGCCTCAATTTCTGGTGATAGACTGTCCACCAATATCCATTACAAGCCTACCGACCCCACAGCTACCTCGACTACAGCTCCTCACATCCCGCTTCCTGTAAGGACTCCATCCCATTCTCTCAGTTCCTTCACCTCCGTTGCATCTGTTCTGATAATGCCACTTTCCAAAACAGTTCCTCTGACATGTTTTCCTTCTTCCTCAACCAAGGTTTTCCACCCACGGTGGTTGACAGGGCCCTCAACCGTGTCTGGCCCATCTCCCGCACATCTGCCCTCACACCTTCCTCTCCCTCCCAGAAACATGATAGGGTCCCCCCTTGTCCTTACTTATCACCTCACCAGCCTCCGCGTTCAAAGGATCATCCTCCGCCATTTCCGCCAACTCCAGCATGATGCCACCACCAAACACATCTTCCTTTCACCCCCCCCGGCGGCATTCCATAGGGATCGTTCCCTTCGGGACACCCTGGTCCACTCCTCCATCACCCCCTACTCCTCAACCCCCACCTATGGCACCTCCCCATGCCCACGCAAAAGATGCAACACCTGCCCCTTCACTTCCTCTCTCCTCACCGTCCAAGGGCCCAAACACTCCTTTCAAGTGAAGCAGCATTTCACTTGCATATCCCCCAACTTAGTCTACTGCATTCGTTGCTCCCAATGTGGTCTCCTCTACATTGGAGAGACCAAACGTAAACTGGGTGACCACTTTGCAGAACACCTGCGGTCTGTCCGCAAGAATGACCCAAACCTCCCTGCCGCTTGCCATTTTAACACTCCACCCTGCTCTCTTGCCCACATGTCTGTCCTTGGCTTGCTGCATTGTTCCAGTGAAGCCCAACGCAAACTGGAGGAACAGCACCTCATCATCCGACCGGGCACTTTACAGCCTTCTGGACTGAATATTGAATTCAACAACTTTAGATCTTGAACTTGCTCCTCCATCCCCACCCCCTTTCTGTTTCTTCCCCCTTCCTTTTGTTTTTTTGCAATAATTTATATAGATTTTTCTTTTCCCACCTATTTCCATTATTTTTAAATCTTTTATGCTCCCCCACCCTCACTAGAGCTGTACCTTGAGTGCCGTACCATCCATTCTTAATTAGCACATTTGTTTAGATAATATCACCAACTTCAACACCTCTGTGTTCTTTTGTTCTTTTATCTGTGACATCTTTTGATTATCTGCTCCTATCACTGCTTGCTTGTCCCTACAACCACACCAACCCCCTCCACTTCTCTCCCCCCCACCCAACCCACCCCCACCTTAAACCAGCTTATATTTCACCCCACTCCTTGGATTCACCCAGTTCTGTTGAAGGGTCATGAGGACTCGACACGTCAACTCTTTTCTTCTCCACCGATGCTGCCAGACCTGCTGAGTTTTTCCAGGTAATTCTGTTTTTGTTATAGAAACATAGGAAATAGGAGCAGGGGTAGGTCATTCAGTCCTTCAAGCTGGCTCTACTGTTCATTATCATGGCTGATCCTTTATCTCAATGCAATGCTCCCGTGCTCTGCCCATTTCCCTTGACACCATTAGAGTCCAGAAATCTATTTCTTTCTTAAATATATTCAGTGACTTGGCCTCCACAGCCCTCAGTCATGGAGAATTCCACAGGTGCACCACTATCTGAGTGAAGAAGTTTCTCCTCATCTCAGTTCTAAATGGCCTACCCCATGTCCTGAAACTGTGACCCCTTGTTCTAGACCGCCCCCCCAGCCAGAGGAAATATCATCCTTGCATCCAAACTGTCCATTGCTGTTAGAATTTTATATATTTCAATGAGATCCCCTCTCATTCTTCTAAACTCCAGTGAATACAGGCCTAGACAGCCCAATCTCTCCTCATACGACAGTCCTGCCACCCCAGGAATAAGTCTGGTGAACCTTCTATGCACTCCCTCTATAGCAAGTATATCCTTTCTTAGGTAAGGAGACCAAAACTGCACACAATGCTCCAGGCATGGTCTCACCAAGGTCACGTATAGCTGCAGTAAGACATCCTTGCTCATGTACTCAATCCTCTTGCAGTGAAGGCCAGCATACTATTTGCCTTTTCAACTGCTTGCTGCATCTGCATGCTTGCTTTCAGTGAACTGTATAAGGACATCCAGGTCCCTTTGTACATCAATATTTCCCAATTTATCACCATTTAAATAATATTCTGCTATTCTGTTTTTCCTACTGAAGTGGATAACTTCACACTTATCCATGTTATACTGTATCTGCCATGTATTTTCCTACTCACTCAACCTGCCTAAGTCACCTTGAAGCCTCTTAACACCCTCTTTATTGCCCACATTCCCACCATGTGTCATCACATTTGTATTACATTTGGTTCCCGCATCCAAATCATTGATATATATTGTGAATAGCTGGGGCCCAAGCACTGATCCCTGCAGTACCCCACTAGTCATCACCTGCCACTCCCAAAAGGCCCATTTATTCCTACTCTCTGTTTCCTGTCTGGTAACCAATTCTAAAGTCCCTCCACCTAGCTCTAATAGATTCTAATAATCAGCATTTTTCACTATCTACAATGCCAATAAAAAACAATCCAAAAATTCAATTTTACATGTAACCTTGTTACTAAAACTATATTGTGCTGCTTTTTACTCATGTTTTGCAGAAATTTTAATCTGAAAACTTCAACTCCCTAAAAAGGAAGATTCCAAATAAAGCAGAGCATTCTTGATTCCTGAACACCTTCATTATGCAGCTCATAACTTAAGAAAACAACTTAAAAAAAAAAGTTATAAAATCTTCCTAATCGGGGAAAATCTTCTGAGCTGGGAGTTGAATCACAACATTTCTAAGTCACTTAGCTTCACTTTCACCACACTCACTGGCAGCAAAGTTTTAAATGCATTATTCAACATTAAATATGAGTGTGCGCATTTTAGACAAATATAGTAATATAAGAGACACAGAAATCTTATTTCTCGTTATAGATTCACACAGCACAGAAGGCAGCAATTTGGCTCATTATGTTGGCGTCTCTTTGGTGAAGCTATTCAATTATTCCTGCATTTTCCTCATAGCTCTGTAAATTTCTTCCCTCAAGTACTTATCCAAATTCTCTCTTGAATGTTACCATTGAGTCTTCTTCTGCACTCTTTCAGTTGTGCGTTCTAGATCATCGTAACTCATTGCATAAAAAAGAGTTTAATGTCACCTCTGGTTCTTTTGTCAATCACCTCAAACCTACATTTTCTGGTTAGTGACCCTTCTACTACTGCTAATGGCTTCTCCTTAATTATTCTATCAAAACCATTCATGATTTTGAACACCTCTATCAAAACATCTTTTAACCTTCTCTGCTCTGAGAACAACCCTAGCTTCTCCAGTCCTTTCACATAATTAAAGTCCCTTACCTCTGGTACCATTCTAGTGAATCTCTTTTGCACTTCTCTAAGCACCTGACATCCTTCCTAAAGTGTGGTGCCCAGAACTAAACATAATACTCTAGTTGAAGGCCTAGCCAATGTTTTACAAGGTTCAGTATAACTTCCTTGCTTTTGTACTCTTCTCCTATCAATAAAGCCAATGACCCCATATGCTTTTCTCTTAGAAACAGCCATCACAATTTGCCCTGCCACCTTCAAAGATACACATGCACCCCCTTTAAAATTATAACATTTTGATATTATCGGCTCTCTTTCTTCCTATCAAAATACTTCTACATTCATCTCCATGTATATGTCCATGTTACCATTCTATCTATATCCTCTTGAAGTCTGTTACTATCTTCCTCATCATTTACTACATTTCCAAGCTTTGTGTCATTTGCACACTTTGAAATTATGCCCTGTTTACCAAAGTCTAGGTTATTATAATGGCATCAGGAGAGGCAACGACAAAGGGAAAGGTCAGCTGGCTGAGAAGAGGGCCCTAAGGAAACAAAGGCCAGAGAATCCGGCACCTTCTCAGCCCACTGCTTTCACCTGTGGCAAGTGTGACAGAGACTGCAATGCCAGAGTGGGCCAACTGAACAACACCAGTTGATATTTAGCACAGAGTGGAGCAGCAAGGTAAAGACCATCATCTTACAAAACAGAAGGCTGCCAGCAGGGACTCATTAATAGATGTCAAAATACATCATAAGTTACTGATAGTTGTTGGTGTTTGAGCATCCTAGACTAAAATACATCTTTTGGCACAATGTACCCCTAAACAATGAAGGAAAGTAACTTCCTGAGAATATAACAATAAGGTCAGGATAAAACATACTCATCTAATCACAATATTTTGGAAGGGTCTCTTCGGAAAGCAAGATCAAAAATTTTAACAATGGTACCATCTAGTAAATAGTTAGCTTACTATCTAAAAGATGAATGTAAACTAGAGTCTGTAAAATAGAAATAGGAAGAATGTTATCTCCAGCTTTGAAAAGACCAACTAACTGTACCCATCAACTTGATGTCATCAGCATATCTTGAAATTGTTCTTTTTATCCCAGAGCCCAAATCATTTATGTAGTGAACAGTGGTCCCAGTATCAATCCTTGTGCAACACCACATCCCACTTTTTGTCAGCCTGAGTAACTACCCTTAACCCTTCCCCTGTTTTGTGTTTCATATCCAGCTTGTTATCCATTCTGCTACTTGTCCCGATTCCACATACCATTTTCTGCTTTTCATATTAACCAGGAGTCTACTGTTTTGAAAATCCAAATGAATTACACATTTACTGCATTACCCTTATCTTCCTATTACTTCTTCAAATAATTCAATAAGGATGAAAACTGTGCTGCCTGCTGTCTCATATTTTCAGTTTCTAGATGTTTTTGTATTATATTTGTAGGCAGATCCATAATCTTTCCTACCACTGACACAGTTCCCTGGACTTATTCTATCTCCCTTTTAAAAAATAGGACTAACATTATCTGTCTGCTAGTCCTCTGGCACTATTCCCTTTCGTAATGAGCTTTTATACACATCTTATAGTGCCTGTTATCTTTCCCCTAATTTCTCTTAATATGCACAAATACAACCCAAGACCACGGATTTAAGTTTTCAATAATGAATTAAGTTTGTGATATTGTCTCTCTCACATACACTTCTACCACTAGATGGAGCTTCACAAACAGGGACATTTTGCTTTGTCCTTACTTCCCAATGTGAAAGACATGGGAGGTTCACTAATAATGCATTGTTCTACTGCTAAAGTGAATCTGCACCCTATTAAGGTCACATGGTTTATTTCTATTACGCAAACATAGTCAGTATTCAACTACTTTTCAGGCTGATCAGAGCTCTGTCATTTTTTCTTTGATATATAATTGATGCATCATTTTAATCAGCAGGCTATAAAGAAAAACATATCCTTCACCCAAAACTTAAGGCTGATTATGCAAGGCTTATAGCATGCAAATCAAACCTTAACAACGCTGGAGGAATCCAGTTATTCCCAAGGCCCTAAAAGACAGCACCCGAATCAACAGGAGATGCTATTACTTATCCATAAATACCAATATCACAGTTGTTTGAGCTGCACCTCACTAGTTCACTAAATCTGCTTCGAATACAAGAAGCAAGCTCAGTCACACTCTACTCTTTATGTCTGTGGAAGTCTTTGAGGCTGAGTAATCATCTGCAAGTCATATAAACCACATGCAGTTTTTTTTGATCTAGGCCTCACTGACTTGCTGAGACAGAACTGAGCTGTATTGCTAAAATGGTTTTAATTTCTTTCAAGACATTGAGAAATTGGCGAAGACATCAAACATTGATTATATCCCACTGAGTATTTTTGAAGTGGAGGCTGATGTAATCTTAAAATGTTTTTGATTTCTTTCCAGAAATAACTTAAAAGTGTGTTTGAGTGAGAGAAAATGAGAAAATCTACACAAGAGGATAAGCCAGAGTACAGATAAAGTGAATATAAATAGGATTATTGCTCTTCTCAGTTGGTAGGAACTTAGAGATGCCCTGTTGGAACATGGGAACTTACATTAAAAAATCTCTAAATTGAGGGGGGGCCTGTGTGGTGCAGTGGATTAGGGACTGCCCTTACTTCTGGAATCTGGGTTTAAAATAGCCCAAACAGATGGCAAAAAATTATTTTCTGTCTTCTCACAGTGGACAGCTGGTGAAGGTGTCTTGCTCCTTTCAGTAACTTTAAACTACCTAGTGACTCAGTACAGCTGCAGCAGCAGCAGCAGCAATTAAGCATAGTGGTTAGACAGCAATACAAACAGCTCGTATCAAATATCTGCACTGGAACTAACAGCTGCTTAGAGTTTCCTTCATTTCCCTACTAAAAATCTGCAAGTCCCCATCCTCCCTTAACTGCTTTGGTTCCACTCCTATGTCTCTTTTTTGTCCTCTCCAGTCTGTCTCTCGCAATCCCCCTTTCCACCTATTTCTCCTCTCACCTCCCAGTTCCACCACCTTAGTCTATTAATTCCACACCCTCTAAAATCCAGCTTTACTTGAATACTATACTTGATCTCAACTCCCCTTGGGAAATACCGTGAGTGATTGAATACTGTTTCATATAGTCTGTTCGCATGTCATTGCATTGAAACCCATCTAACATCCCTTAGCTATCAGCTTAAATGGTTCAAATCCTTATGAATGTTGCCAATCTCTCAAAAAAACTTCTAATATCAGCTACCATTCATCATCAACATTTTAATCTTCACCCAGTATATTTTACTGACAAACTGAGTTTGAATCAAACTACCCTTGTTATTTATTTCTCATTTATTCTATGAGCTTTCGCCTTCTCTAAAATGTGGAGAATTGATCCAAAGCCTTCAAAAAATCATTATATCTGCTAACTTTTTCAAAAAATTCCCATATCCCACTGCTTTTAAAACAATGCTGACCACTCTATGACCTCTGTTTTTAAATGAACACCAATAACATTCTACAAGATATGCTCAAATATTTCTTTCTACAGATGTCAGTTTGATCTTTATTTCCCTGATTCATGCTTCACTGCTTTTTTGAAAATCAGGATAGCATTTCATACCTTTCTATTGTTACGACTAGGTGAGAAGGGGTGAACTGGTTCCCCTCTATTTAACCTCCTTGGTTAGTCACAACAGAGTTATAAGTTTCTTTTTTCACAAGAATATGCCTTTTCCGAATCAGAATGTTTTTAACTATTTAAGCTGGGAGTAATAGGCAGCCAATCAAACAAGGCTTTCTTGAATCAAAGGGAGAGCAAATTTATAAACCACACACTCACACACACACCAGAAATAAGGGGAGTAAGAGTCCAATAATAAAAAAAGTAAAAGAATATACGGTTAAGTGTCCTTTGTAGGTTCTTGAGGCGTAGATTTTAAACACTGGCTGATTTGGGTTAGCTGGTTTTTTGGATATGGTCTGATGTAGCTGGTGATGTAATTATTATGAGATCTTGGTTCGCTGGTAGGTTTCTGGTAGAGCTGGCTTCTTGAACCAGGCAATGCACTTGTTCCAAAAGAGAACGAGGGGGAGAGAGCAACCTTTAGCCCATTTCCTATGCTGAAGACTTTCTTGACACTGCCTGTATCATTTGCAATCTTGCTACAGTGGCTGGGCAGCCTTGCCTTGAAATACTTCACTTATTGTGTATTTCCAAGAGGTTTTGGGTGTGTCTATCTGTGGCAGCAATTGTTTCAATATCCAGTACTTTGAATTTTTAATGTCTCTTCCTTAGACAGTTACAAGTTTCAATGGGTGTCTGGATTATAGGAAATGTCTCTCTCTTCACGATCCCCTGAGGCTGATTTGTTTGTTTTTCACCTTGGAAATGTGGCTTTGTATTTTTAAGTAGTTTGCTCTCCCTCAGTTCAAATTGCAAAATTTCCAGTCAGTTGAAAGTTGAAAAATCATATTTTCAAAAGTAAAGGTGCATAGTCTTGTGACACTATCCTCAAGTATAATCCCATTATTTATGGAGCTTCTATAAATGTTAATCATCTGAATACCTTCACTTCATTGATGATTTGATTGTTTATGTTATGTGGCCCAGAAGCCCTGTGAACATTTAATTGCTTCTGTTCTTTCATATCAGTAACCCCTATAGCGGTCACATATTTTAGGAAAAATTAGGAAATGGACTTAACCCGCAGCTATCTTTTAGTTAAGGTTGATGGAAGGAATCAATTCAACATTTTTTTATTTCTTGAACTCAATAATATTTAAACCAACTTTCCCCTAAGAGGACCAATGCAATTTTTAATATTCTCGTTTACTGGAAAAAAAATCTGGAAAAACCATGGCCCATAACTTTCAAGTTCTGGGGCATCATGCCTGGGGGCTTACCCCATAGGTATACCAGAGGACATGCCCCCTGCCCCCCGGGAAATGCCCAGGTAAGGATTGCATACAATTGCCTGGGAAGCTCAAATTTCCAGAACTACGAGACAAATAGCAAACTTTGTATGGCTCTGGCTGTCTTACAGTTACCTAGAAAAAGCTAAAAGAATTAAAAGCACTTCTAACTTCTGGGTAACTACAGTGCTGACACCCACCCCCCCAACCCCTCACTCCCCAAAACGCCACACTAATGTGCCCACCCACCCAGGGACACTCCGGCTGCCCTCCCCGCCCCCTGACTACAACCCTCCCCGCGACTACCTTCTCCAACCCTAAATGACCATCTTGGGCCCTCTCCACTCTCACCCTGACCAATCAACTGACCCAACCTAATGCCCAGCTCCAATCCAGCCCACTTACCTTTACTCCCTGGCTTCTCAAAGTGGTTGGACCTTTAAACCTACCTGCTTTATAGCAGCCAGTGTCATAAAAGGTGGCGTGTCTTCCTTACCTCCGACTCAGCTGCCCTCGAGGGAAGGCCTTGGAACCCGTTGCACTACACTGCTCTCACCCTGCCTGAATTGGAAGATTGGCCAAGAAAGGAGCAGCTGCATTTCCAGGTAAGTGAATAGGAGTGAAGCGGCAATCCAACTCTGATTGCCACACCACGGAAGATTCGGGCCCATTATTTGGATCCCTACAGCTGCTACCTGTGGTTTGCCTTTTCCTGTTCGCCTAACCCATCAACTATTTCAGTTTTCCATTTGATCATTTTATGACCTTTCATTCTCTACTTTAAAAGGATTAACTTTATTCAACTTGAGTTCCTTACAATAATGGTCTATAGACTGATGCAAATCCCAAATATTTAATTTGTTGTATTATTTATTTGATCCACACCTGGTCAACTAAAAGGGAACAGGCTTTCAGGCTATGGCATTGTCTAAAAGAAAGATCAATTTCTCGGAAAAGTCTTGCTACTGGTAATCTATACGGACTTTTTGAATGCTGATCTGGAACTGTTACAGATCTTGTAGTCTCTGCAAAATCATGGAGGTCTATTTAACTTCCAGCAATTCTCCCAATGTTCTTCTGACATAACCTTGCAGGAAACTGGCTGCCAACCCACATTTTGCCATAATTATGAGAGACTCTGTGTTGACTCCTTATTAAATTAAGTTAATTGGTCTCTATGATTTTGGACTATACTGTGTTAAAAAGCAGTAGCTTGAAAGGCCAGCTTGGCAAGCTGCAGAGGAAATCCACAATTGAATGAATATACACCTTTCAGACACTGGTACAAAGTTAGCCAACTACAAGAGTCTTTAATAAAACTCAAAGCAATAATTTATGCCAAGGGAAGAGTGGACTTGCCTCACAGAAGTCTATGTAGGTGCCGCAAATCAGTCATTCATTTACCATGACTCAGTGCATTCTCTGAGCAATTTACACATATAGGTCACCCCTTTACCAAATACATTTTGAGAGAGAGAGAGAGAGACTAAGCCGCCACATTCCATTAGAAGCTTCAGATTCATTCTGGACTACTAATTATTGACAATTTATTGGCAGTAGCTTACCTGTAATGCACTGAAGCTGCCCATCCTCTCTTCTTATAGTAAATGTCTCACCTGGGTTGACTTGAACCAAAATAACCTATAATTATATACATTAAGATATTAAAATATGCATTCAATTTTGTCAACTAAAATGTTTTAACTTCACATTTTTTAAATTTTGAATTATTGGGATGAAATACAAGAAAAGCACCTCACATTTATTTAGTTCCTTAACACAGCATCATTTCTCAAAGTACTTCTGTATTAAGCTGGGTTTTGTATTATATTATGAGCATTACAATTATAATGTGTCCTTTTCTGTTTCATTTTAATCTCGAATCATTAGATAATCCAAAGAGCTCTAAGCTTTGAATGCCATTCCTTTCCCCCTTCATGGGAACATGTTCACTTGGTACCCGAGTCCATCTTCTCTTGGAAGGCTTGTTATTGTTAAATTACTGTTTTGCTACCAACCTTTGATTGCAATCCGCCTGGGCCAGATCCATTTTCAACTCTATGACGTTAACACAGTTAAATATTTTTACACTTGATTGGACCGTTGCCCTTTTCCATAATTACTTAAATCTGATGATATCATCACTGTTTCTCAAATGCTCTCCCACTGAAACATGCTCCACTTACCCTCTCTACATTCCCCAGAACTAGGTCCAGCACTACTTCCTTTCTCAGTGGGCTGGAAACACACTTATCAAGAAAGTTCTCTTATACATATTTCAGAAATTCCTTTCCCTCTTTGTCCTTTAAATGATTACTATCCTAGACTAGATCGAGATAATTGAAGTCCCCCCCCACCCCCATTATGACTGATCTATAGCTCTTGGATCCTTCTGT
Source organism: Carcharodon carcharias (assembly GCF_017639515.1). Classification (NCBI taxonomy): domain Eukaryota; kingdom Metazoa; phylum Chordata; class Chondrichthyes; order Lamniformes; family Lamnidae; genus Carcharodon; species Carcharodon carcharias. The sequence goes on along the minus strand of NC_054484.1, from coordinate 96,667,517 downwards.
AATTTGCTTGCAAAATCTGCTCCTCTGTCTCCTTTGCATTATTTGACAGCCCATAGTATTCATCCAGCAGCAATTAGCTCCTCTACTATTCTTTAATTCTAACTAGATTTTGTTTTTGGCCCCTCATCCACATCATCCCCCTCCAGTTATATAACAGTATATTTGATCTATACTTTCACCCTCACCTTTATCCTTTCCTACCTTTACTGAATTTCTTGTAACTGGGAATGTAATGTTCCAATCTGTCCCTTCTGAACCATGTCTCCGTTATTGCAATTATACATTGTCCCATGTAGCATCTTGTGCCTGCAGCTCACCAATCCTATTTAGTACAATGTTCAGCAGTTTAATGTTTTGTGGTTGAGGAGTAGACTTGTTTAGCAAACAAGACACAGGCACAATAAAATATTTCAAGATAATAAAAGCAAAATACTGCAGATATTGGAAATCTGAAACGAAAACAAGAAGTTATGCTGGGGATATTCAGCAGGTCTGGCATCAACCGTGGAGAGAAAGACAGTTAATGTTTTGAGTCAAATGGTTTTGTGAAGGGGAGGTCGTGTCTCACGGACTTGATTGAGTTTTTCGAGGAAGTGACAAAGATGATCGACGATGGAAGGGCAGTGGATGTTATATACATGGATTACAGTAAGGCCTTTGATAAGGTCCCTCATGGCAGACTGGTACAGAAGGTGAAGTCGCATGGGATCAGAGGTGAGCTGGCAAGATGGATAAAGAATTGGCTTGGTCATGGAAGACAGAGGGTAGCAGTGGAAGGGTGCTTTTCTGAATGGAGACCTGTGACTAGTGGAGTTCCGCAGGGATCAGTGCTGGGGCCTTTGCTGTTTGTAGTATACATAAATGATTTGGAGGAAAATGTAACTGGGCTAATTAGTAAGTTTGCAGACGACACTAAGGTTGGAGGAGTTGCAGATAGTGAAGAGGATTGTCAAAGGATACAATGGGATATAGATCAGTTGGAGACTTGGGCAGAGAAATGGCAGATGGAGTTTAATCCAGACAAATGCGAGGTAATGCATTTTGGAAGGTCTAATACAGGCAGGAATTATACAGTAAATGGCAGAACCCTTAAGTGCATTGACGGGCAGAGGGATCTGGGTGTACAGATCTACAGGTCACTGAAAGTGGCAACGCAGGTGGATAAGGTAGTCAGGAAGGCATATGGCATGCTTGTCTTCATAGGCAGGAGTATTGAGTATAAAAGCTGGGAAGTCATGCCGTAGCTGTATAGAACCTTGGTTAGGCCATACTTGGAATATTGCGTGCAATTCTGGTCATCACATTACCAGAAGGAAATGGAGGCGTTGGAGAGGGTGCAGAGGAGGTTTGCCAGGATGCTGCCTGGTCTGGAGGTTATTAGTTATGAGGAGAGGTTGGAGAAACTTGGATTGTTCTCACTAGAGCAACGGAGATTGAGGGGCGACTTGATATAAGTTTACAAAATTATGAGTGGCATGGACAGAGTAGATAGTCAGAAGCTTTTTCTCAGGGTGGAAGAGTCAATTACTAGGGGACAGAGATTTAAGGAGAGGAGAAAACTATAGAGGAGATGTGTGGGGCAGGTTTTTTACGCAGAGGGTAGTGAATGTCTGGAATTCGCTGCCAAAGGTGGTGGTGGAAGCAGGTATGATAGTGGTGTTTAAGAGGCAGCTCGACAAATACATGACTAGGATGGGAATAGAGGGATACGGACCCCGGAAGTGCAAAATGTTTTAGTTGACGGGCAATATGATTGGCGCAGGCTTGGAGAGCCGAAGGGCCTGTTCCTGTGCAGTACTTTTCTTTGACTCTTCTTCAGAACTTTAGAACATTTTCAGCTCTGAAGAGGAGTCATATTTAACTCAAAACTCTGTTGCTCTCTCCACAATTGCTGCCAGACCTGAGTATTTGCAGCACTTGAGGGAAATACAAGCGAAGTCTCTCTCAAGTTTAAACAGTTGAGGAGTGTTCTAAACACTCTGTAGGTTGCTGAGACAATTTAAATTTCCAAGACTAAAATCAACAAATTTTGATTAGGTAAGGATTGAATAGTGAAATAGGCCTGAGGGGCAGAATGGCCAACTGCTGTTCATATGTTGTCTCATATTTGTGCCTTTAATTTAATCTAAATTATCACAACAATAACCATAGTTCAAACTCATCTTAGAAATGGAAACAAAATATATTTGACATTTCATTATGCCAACCCAGACTGAGGTTCTATTTTCACCTCAGCCACAACAATGATAAGTCATCCAGGAAATACAGATGGTATCATGGTGCTTATGAGGTTGACCCAGCTCTGTTAAAAAATAAGGCTGTCAGCACAGGAGAACTATGTCTCAAAGTCCCAATCCAGGGCTTGCACACAGAACTCGAGATTGACACTCCAGTGCAGTACTGAGAGAGTGCTGCTCTGTCAAAAGCATTGTCTCCTCTAATTTTTTCCATCCACGTGCGAAACAAATTTTTCAATGTGGACCAATATCAAGGTAATGGGCAGATGTGTGCCAGTAGAAAAAAATATATAGTATATATTCTTAAAAAGTTACCATAAATATGGAAGAAGAAAAAAAAATCACCCCAGCCATTGTCAAGGTAACATGCTGGTCCACAAATTACCAGATTTACTGAACTCAATTTGAAATTTACTACTGTGATATTTGAACTCTCATCCTCCAGGTTAGGTACCATAACTACTACACACGATCATACATGAGAAAGGCATCTGTTAGTTTTTATACTGTAGCTTGTATTTTAGTCACTTGATTGGAGAAAAGTTGAATTGGTGGAGAAGGCTCAAGATAAGAGAAGGATCATTTCTTTCATGTTGACAAGCTCAAAATAGAAAGAACTAAGGAATTTTGAATCGATAGAAAAATGAAAAAGGCAACTGTTATTTTTTCTGCTTATTGAGCTTTTTCTTTACTTAAAATTGCTATGAGTAGTGAGGAAAGTAGCTCAGTAATTTCTTCATATCAACAGATATAATCAAGGAAAGCTATAGTGTCTCTGTGAATTTGGAGAGGGGTTGGCTCTTGTGAACTGGAGGATGAAGGTCAGAGATACACGAACATATGAATTAGGAGCAGAAGTAGGTCATTTGGCCCCTTGAGCCTACTCCACCATTCAATAATTTGTTGCCAATTCTACATTCCCATCTACCTCCGATAACCTTTGATTCTCTTGTCTAATAAGGATCTATCGACCTCTGTTTTAAAAATATTCAATTACCCCGCCTCCACCACCTTCAGAGGCAGAGGGTTCCAAAGTTACACAACCCTCAGAAAAAACTTCCCCTCATCTCTGTCCTAAAAGGACAACCCGTAATTTTAAAACAGTGCCCCCTAGTTCTGGACTCACCCATAACAGCAAACATTCTTTCCATGTCCACCTTGACAATGCCATTTAGAATCTTATATACTTCGATCAAATCACTCCTCACTCTTCTAAACTCCAGTGGAAACAAGCCCAGTCTGTCTAACCTTTCCTCATAAGAGAACCCGCTCACTCCAGGTATCAATCTAGTAAATCCCTGCTGAACCACCTCCAACACATTTACATCCTTCCTTAAATAAGACAACCAAAACGGCAAACAATATTCAAGATGTGGTCTCACCACATACCTGAAGCATAACATCCTTTCTTTTATGTTCAATTCCTCTTGTAATAAAGGATAGCATTCCATTAGCCTTCTTAATTACATGTACTAGAACACCTAGATCTCTCTGCACCTCAGAATTCTGCAGCCATTCTAGTAATACTCTGCTTTTTTGATTCTTCCTGCCAAAATGAACAACTTCACATTTGCCTACATTATACTCCATCTGCCAGATTTTTGCCCACTCACTCAATCTGTCTATGTTTGTCTGCAATGTTATGTCCTCTTCACAACATACTTTCCTACCTATCTTTGTGTCACCAACAAATTTAGCTATGATAACTTCACTCCCTCATCTAAGTCATTGATATACCTTGTAAAAAGTTGAGACCCCAGCACAGAGCCCTGTTGGGCTCCACAAGGTGGAATTCAACGCCCTCCCGTTGTGAATTTGGTGGCAGAGTGGTACTTAATCAGGCCGGAAGTCCTTCCTGCCCACTACCAATTGAGACCCTTAAGTGAGCAATTAATGCCGACTTAAGAGCCTTATCTTCCACTGCTGGTGTTAACCCAGCTGCGAGGGGGCTAGTGGGGTTTCACCGTGCAGGGAGCACATCAAGTAAAGCCGTGTGGAGTTGCTTGAAGGCTCCGGGGGTCAGGGATGAGTGGCTGGGGCCTTGTTCAAAGGCATCCAATGCCTGACCGAGGGACCCTGCATCGGGACAGGGGTGTTGTCTCTCTCAGCCACCCCCTTGCCCTTGCTGCTGACACCCCATCCTCCTCCTCCTTGAGACCCCCACCCCACCATCTCCCCTTGACATTCAATAGCATTACCATTGCTGAATTCCTCACCATCAACATTTTGGGGGTTGCCATTAACCAGACACTGAACATGACCAGCTATATAAATACTGTGGCTACAAAAGCAGGTCAGATGCTGGGAATTGTGTGTTGAATAATTCACCCAACCCCTCAAAGCCGGTCCACTATCTACAAGGCACAAGTCAGGGGTGGGATAGAATACTCTCCACTTAGCTGGACAAGAGCAGCTCCAACAACACCCAAGAAGCTTGATACCATCCAGGGCAAAGCAGCCCGCTTGACTGGCACCCCAGCCACCAACTTAGACATTCACTCCCTCCGCCACTGATGCACAGAGGCAGCAGTGTGTACTATATACTCACCAATGAGCAACTCACCAATGCTCCTTTGACAGCACCCTCCAACCCGTGACCTCTATCGCCTAGAAAGACAAGGGATGAAGGTACATAGGAATACAATCACCTTCAAGTTCCCCTCCAAGCCAAACACCATCCTGACTTGGAATTATATTGCCGTTCCTTCTTTGTCACAGGATCGAAACTGTGGAACTTCTTTTCCAGCAGGACTGGAACGTACCAGCGCTAGATGGTCTTTACCGGATCTCGAAGGCTGCTCAACAACACCTTATCAAGGGTAAGTGGGAATAGGCAACAAACCCTGGTCTTTCCAGCGACGTCCACATCCCATGAAACAATGGGCAGAATTTTCCCCCTGTCGGGTTCAAAGTTGAAGAGTGGGCGGCAGAGGCACGCCTCTGATCAGCACCTCCAATTGGGGGCGTGCTGCCATTTTACACGGGCAGGCCAATTAAGGCCCGCCCAGTGTGACGTCTGCACAGAAGCGCTGTGCCTTCCCTGTGCGGGTGGGGTGAATTCTTCAGCCGAGAGTGCGCTCTTCCGCGCATGTGCACGAAAGAGCGCACTCATCTCCCTGAGGCAAAGTGCTGCCTCAGAGATCGGCTGTACATTAAAAAATTAAAAATAGAAAAAAAAATTCCCTGACACTGTCAAGAGTTGGGACATGCCCATAACTGTTAAAAACACTAATTAAATTTTTAAAAACCTACATGAAACCTCATCTTGCCCATGGATGAGGTTTCATGCTTTTTCTAATGCCCGCCAGGGCTCCTGGCCTGCCTGTCAACCTTAAGGTTGGACAGGTAGGTCCATTAATTACTTAAATGACTCCGTCAATGGCCTCAATTGGTCATTGACAGGTTGGCAGGCACACAGCTGATTTTGCTGAGCCCCCGCCCACCTGAAAACTTAAATGGGGCACGGTGACGTCGTGAGTTCCACCCGATGTCACCACGTGTCATTTTACGTGTCAGCGAGCGGGCCTTGCACCCCCCGCCGGGGAAAGTCCTGGCCAATAAAAAAATGCTGATGGTTAAATTTCGGATGTATATCTACCTTGGCAGTTAACTGTCAATCGCCATTAACTGGTGCATTCTCCATGCCAATGCCTCTATCAATCAGAGTCCAACTGCTAACCAGTCAGCACTTACTTCTCATACAGTATGAAGTTGTTGCTTCCTCTAACATTGGTATTCTTGCGACTGTCCTGACGAGTACAAGGTGAAAAGCTTTGACAAAATGTCTTATTTCAGCAATACTCAAGTTCTCTACTACCTGTACAAACGACTATTTTAACCAATTTAATGGGATCCCTTGAAGAAGTAACATGTTGTGGACAAAGAGGAACCGGTGGATGTACTGTACTTAGAGTTCCAGAAAGCATTTGATAATGTGCCACATCAAAGGTTGTCGTGGAAAATAAAGGCACATGGTGTAGGGGGTAACATATTGGCATGGATAGAAGATTGGCTAGCTAACAAGAAACAGAGAGTAGGCATAAGTGGGGTTTTCTGGTTGGCAAGATATAACGAGCAGTCTGCCACAGGGATCAGTGCTGGTGTCTCAGCTTTTCACAATTTATATAAATTACTTGGATGAATGGACCAAAGGTATAGTTGCTAAATTTATTGGTGTCACAAAGGTAGGTAGGAAAGTAAGTTGTGAAGAGGACATAAGGAGGCTACGAAAGGATTAAAAATTGGATACATGAGTGGGCAGAGATCTGGCAAATGCAGTATAATGTGGGAAAATTTGAAAATTGTCAAATTTTGGCAGGAAAAATGAAAAAGCAGCATATTATCTAAATGGTGAGAGATTGCAGAGCTCTGAGATGCAGAGAGATCTGGGTATCCTAGCGTATGAATCGCGAAAGGTTAGTATGCAGGTACAGCAACTAATTAGGAAAGCTAATAGAATGTTAACATTTATTGCAAGGGGAACTGAATACAAAAGTAGAGAGGTTATGCTTCAGTTATACAGGGCATTGTTGAACCACACCAGGAGTACTATATACAGTATTTGTCTCCTTATTTAAGGAAGGATATAAATGCATTGTGTTATGGACAGGAGAGAGACAGACAAACTGTACTTAATTCCACTCACCACCTGTTCGTAAGCAGAAGGTTTTTTGAATTATTTTTAAAGTGGAGTGTTTTCCCAAACACATGGTTTGAGAGATCCAATTTACTAATAACCTGCAGCAAACCCACATTATAATTAACTCTGAAGGTTAGTTTATTCCACATTCAAAAACCGGAGGAGTATTCGCAACTTCCCACTCCACCACACGTACTCACACGTGTACATGCACACAGTAAAAGGGAGATAGAAAATGGAGTTTTACAACAATGGATAGTAACAGTACAAGAACCACAGAAATAAATATTAGTTCATGTGATTTCCAGAGTTCAGCTGGCTGAAGACCAGAGTTGTAGACTTCGCTTTACAGTTGGTGCTAATATCGCAAGATGAAGTTGGTACACAGAGACTGGGTTGGTTCTGCAGGTGATGGTTGGAAATCTTCCAGCAGAGAGAGACTTGAGGCGCAGGCTGCGGTTCTGTCTAGCGGGCTGCTTCTTGGTGATTCACCAGCTGGCTGTTAAACAGCAGACTGTGAGGCTAAGTTAAAACTGCCCAAAAAGGCCAGCGGCTTGGGTCATGTGACATGTCATATTACTGGTTCGTTTGCAGCTTATCAGTTTCTGTGCTTCTGGCCAGAATTCCATTGTTCCTTCTTAGGAGAGGGGCAAAATGGTTATTAGCATTCTCTTCCAGTATAATGGGTTTTGACCTTTCTCTTTTATGATCGTTCAGTTGGGGAAGCCAGTTCATCTGCACTTCCTCTGCTTTCGTTGATTACAAGGGGTCTGTACAATGAGCTGTGAAATTCCATAAACTGAGTGAAGAATTCTTTTGTTCTTGGAACTCCTGGTGGTAGCTCCAAGACAAAAGGGCCAACCCTGTGGTCATGTAACTTGTAATAGCTTTTTTTGGTTCAACAGAAAGTCAATTTTTTTAAAAAATGGCAAAACAATAATGTTCTGGATTTCTTTTCATATTACATCCAACCCAACGGTTGGAAGCAGTTCAGTGAAGGTTTAGACGAATACCTGGAATAGGCAGGCTTGTCTTATGAGGAAAGGTTGCATAGGCTAAGCTTTATCCACTGAAGATAGAAAAATAAGAGGTGACTTAATTCAAACATATAAGATCTTGAAGGGTCGCGACAGGATGGATGTGGAAAGAATCTAGAACTTGGGAGTCACAGTTTAAAAATAAGGGGTCAATCATTTCAGACAGAGATGAAGGAAAAAGTTTTGAGGGCCGTGAGTCTTTGGAGCAATCTTCCTCAAAAGGCAGTGGAAGCAGTCTTTGAATATTTTTAAGGCAGTGGTAGATAGATTCTTGATAAGGAAGGGAGTGAAAGGTTATCAGGGATAGGCAGGAATGTGGAGTTGGGGTTACAATCAGATCAGCAGCGATCTTATTTTGAATGGTGGCCTACTCCGGCTCCTAATGCGTATGTTTGTATGTTATCCCGAAAAAGGGTTTGGATACTGTGTCAATCAAAAGTTGGAAGATGGGAATCACTAGATTTTGTTGGATAGAGATATCAAGGGAAATGGAGTGAAGAAATAGATCAGCCACATATAATTGAATCAAGAGATGGGCTGGAGAGGTTCAATGATCTGCTCCTATACCAATGGTCTTATGATATTAGAGCACCAGTCTGACAACTGAGTTGGTCATAGCTTTCAGGATGATGCAGACAGAGCTACCAGTCAACATAACGTCTCTCTTGGTCATGCCTTACATTTAAGCAAATAGTTATCTTGCTGATAAAGAATCATACTAGTTTTGATCTATAAACGATGCTGTATTATCTACTGAGGTTACAGGAGAGAGAGATAAAATAATACCTCTGTAATAAAATAAGACATGTCTAAATCCTCTTTTTTAAAAAAACACACATGCTTCTTTCCTCACCCCAAATTAAACTGGCTCTTTCACAGTGTTTAACATTAATTATTTATCTCTTTATTTTTATGTTGTCTTCCACTCTCTGTTTCACATCTTTCCTTCTGAGTTATATGAATGCTTGCCTCTGACTTATTTCTGTTTTTGAAAGTCTCTCTTCTGCTTGTTCTTTTTGCTGTATATTGTCTACTCTGTCTCTATGTCTTGATACACTTCCCCTCTACATATTTCTCTCCAGACAACTTTTACACTCTCTTTGTTCAGCTTTCCTTTCTCCCTATTACAAGGGTTGGCTATCTCATTTTCTGTCAATGGAGTATGGGTCTAATCAATGCAGTGAAACTGTAGAGCAGAAAAATCATTCCCATTATGTTCAAATATCTAAATAGTTTGTATTCTTGCAGAGCACCGTATCTTAAATCAAATGATTACAATATTGCAAATGTATCGAATCAGTTTCTCAATTTGAAAATATACTTAGAGTTGAATATGAAGTTGGTATGTTATTGCAAACATTGTGAAAATATACAGGGATTTGGATGGCTGGTGTTTACGATCATTCAACATGAAACATGTTGCGTGGCACTACCACTGTGCTAACTGGGATAGATTTTGAACAGATCTAGCAATTAAAAAACGGGCATCCATGAGGCACTGCGGGCCATCAGCAGCAACAGAAATGTATTCAACCATAACCTGTAATATCATGACCCATCATATCCCCTAATCTACCATTACCATCAGGACAGGGGATCAACCCTGGTTCAATGAAGAGTGCAGGGGGGGCATGCCAGGAGCAGCACCAGGCATACCTAAAAATTAGGTGTCAACATGATGAAGCAACAACACAGGGCCACTAGTGTACCAAACAGCGGAAGTAGCAAGTGATAGACAGAGTTAGATGATCCCACAATCAGCAAATCAAATCTATGCTCTGCAGTGCTGGCAGATCATGTCATGAATGGTTGTGGATGTTTAAACAACTAACTGGAGGAGGATGATCTATATCAGCCACCTCCTAAGGTCTCCAGCATCACAAATACAAGTCTTCAGCCAATTCAGTTCACTCCACGTGATAACAAAGGCTATGGGCCCAAGTATGTTCTGTCCACAAAGAGCAGGACAAATCCAACCCTATTAATTACCTCCCCATCAGTCTACTCTCAATCATCAGCAAAGTGATGGAAGGGGTTGACAGTGCCATCAAGCAGCACTTACACAACAATAACTTGCTCGCCGATACTTAGTTTGGGTTCTGCCAGGGCCACTCAGCTCCTGACCTCATTCCAGCCTTGATCCAAATTGGACAAAAGAGCTGAATCCAAGAGGTGAGGTTGATATTGAATGCCCTTCACATCAAGGCAGCATTTGACAGTGTCAAGGAGCCCTAGTAAACTGAAATTAATGGGAGTTGGGGGGGGGTGGGGGAGGCAGGAAGAATTCTTGCTGTTGTCATACCTAGCACAAATAAAGCTCCTTTGACAGCACCTTCCAAATCCATGATCTCTACCACCTAGGAGGACAAGGGCAACAGATGCATGGGAACATCACCACCTTCAAGATCCCCTCCAAGCCACACACACCATCCTGACTTGCAACTATAATCGCTGTTCCTTCACCGTTGTTGGGTTAAAACCTTGGAACCCCTTTCCTAACAGCACTTTGGGTATAACTACACTACTTGGACTGCAGTGGTTCTAGGCAGCAGCTCTCCACCATCTTCTCTAGGGCAATTGGGGATGGGCAATAAATGCCAACCTAGCTAATGATGCCCACATATGGTGAAAGAATAAAACAAACTACAAAAGTACAATCAAATACTTTCAACACCCTCTTTAAAGGCACAAACGTTGAAATGATAAATCAGATCCATTCAGCATCATTTAATTGAGAGTCACAGGCCTGGAGCGAAAATAATCTTTGGCTCAGAATCAGGTCAATGCCAGGAGCCAACACATGTGCACTTACAAAGCTCAGAAGGAGTGGAGAATTTCAGTGGAGGAATCAATGCTGCAGCAAGAAGCAGAATGTGACGTAAGCCAAGGACCATGGTAATGGGAAGGCCACGCATGAGTTGGGGCTCTCAGATAAGTTGGGAAGTGGGACTCTGGGGCAGATATAGTGAGAGAATCTAGGCCAGGGACAGACCAGGAATCTAAAACATAACCAAAGGACAGGCAAATCTGCAATGTAATATTGCATCATATATGATGCCAGAGAGTTTGTTCACTATGTTTGCAATGTCATTACACAATCCAACTATGAATAATTGAGAGATTGTTGCAGGAGAATATGACATTTAATAATCACAGTATTATTCACAATTCCAAGCCTTTATCCATTTTGAGGCTATAAAGGACGAGGTAGGTGAAGCCAGAGGATGACATCCAGCTGGTTTGCAGGCTTATGTCAATATGTTGCCTCAGTATTAAAGAATATTGGTAATGGTAATGATCTGGTTATGCACATTTATTGAGTTGCCTAATATATACAGAAGAGCAGTAACATGACAGTTATCGGTAACCATGCATGACATGTGCCACCTCTTCTGTTGAGGGAGGACCGAGAACCCATGGAAAAGGAAGTCAAGCTCTCACATCAAGACACTGGTCAGTCACATAAGGGAGCCAATCTTTCATGCTAAAGGCCCAAACCTTTACATTCAGAAGTGGTATAACACCACTCAATAGCTCCAGCTGGAGCAACCACAATCCCAAAAATATGTTCCCTGTAGGTGAAAACGACATGGGGAAGAACAACAAGATGAGGCAAGAAGCACAGAACAGGAAAGAGGCAATGCAGGTGTTCAAAGAAAGGTAGGCACAAGGCACAATATATATCCTGTAAAAGTTTCTTGTTGGAATGTCAAAACAGATCTTTCATCTCTCTAGTTCTTGCAGCTTATGGATAGATCCCTCTACAATCATAGCCAGTTTGGGCTTCACTAGTTTGAAATGTTTGTTATTTTATTTCTAACCTGATACTTATTTAAATAACAGCCTGGCTTGGCTGCCTTCTGATTTACTTGTAGTTGCTCCACTTCTTGTTGTAAACTAAAATCTTAGATTCTGAAAGGACAGTTCTAATTTATCACTCTCCCCATCTTTCCTGCTATGGAGATCCCTTTAGCAGACAGGGATCTAGATAACTCAAAATGCCTATTGAGCTTCTGTAACAGCCAGTGAACCAAGCTGCATTTTGCAAATGTCAATTTATCCCATCTGTTAAATGCTTTAAAACACACCATTAATGATCGCCAATGTCCACTAATTGCAATATAGTATGAATGGAGTTCTGCTTGTTCAGCCACTAGCATTATAACATTGGCCACATGTACATTCTCTTCATCCACTGCACATCAGCCTATTAAGGTTCTGATTGCATTATCCTCTTCAAAGAAAACTGCTTGAGATTTCAAAAGGGAAAGTGCCCTTACAGTCAAGGATCATCTTGTGCTCAGCAGTTCCGATCAAATTTGCAAAGAACACCTCTGAAAATGTATTGAATCCTACATGCAAGGTCTTGCACTATTACACTAGAGACTGTCTTTTCAAGAATTTACTGGGGCACCATAAAAAAAAAGAATTCCTTCAATCATCCCAGCTTTACACATTTGTAAGTCATTAATTGTGTGGCACTGTAACTTTTTTATGGTTGCGTGAATCATTTTAGTTATAAATAAATTGGTCAATATTTTTTAACCAATACAAGATCATCAGCCATTGTAATATTTTCTGTCTTCCAGATTGGCAAAAGGCATAGTGCTTTCTATGCTCTCTTCAGTAACTGGTGGGCCTAACTATTCTACTTCAGAACTGCAGGCAATAAGCAAAGTTTCAGCTAGTAAAAGGCACAATTTATTTTCAGAACTGTTATCCGGCTGTTTGAATAACAAAAGGAAATTGGTCAGAGCTTTGCCCAATTATCAAAGGGTATAAATTTATGGGCCTACAACAGACATTCTTCTGGATTCAGCATCACCAATCACTTCCATAAGTGGTCTTTGCGATTCCTATTAAGTGGAGAATACCTCAACTGACCAAAATCTAGTAAAATAATAACGTGACCTGGGACAATAACACCAAGACTCTCCACTGTGCTTACTTGATAGTGCAATCTTGCATGCATTGCCATCTGTTTTAATGTTCTGATCATCACTTTGAATCAATTATAAACTGACAAACTGGTTTAATTTCCATAACATGTGAATGATTGGAATAATCTTCACAATGAAATTCAATCAATTGCACCCCACATCATAAAATAAAAATTCGCAACCTTGACCTATTATGGGTTAAACTTACTTAAGTTAGGAGTTCCTAAAATACCTGATCTTTACCTGTCTCTCTTGCAGGCAATGTGCATTTATTTACGCCTCAGCCTGTGTTGTACAGCGTCCCTCTTCTGGCTGACTAGAAAGACTGAGATCCATCCCCTTCCTCATCTATTAGTGTGTCAAGGAGCAGCTTGCAGAGCCAGCTTTGAATGAGGAAGTCCCTCCCTTTAATTTGTAGTTCAACCTTTTTCTCTATCTATGGAGAAGTCAGTCTAGAGTAGTCTGAGCATGGAATAGTCCAGGCGGTGAGAGGCTATATGGCACAGGAAGAAGCAAAGATGCCTATAGGCTGCAAGAGAAAAAAATAATGGTGTGGGAATATATGCAACAACATTCCTTCTTTAGTTAAGACCATCACCAAACACCACCTCCCCGCCTCAACTCCCTTGCTGCATTGAATGCAAACCATTATAACCCATTGAAACCAAAATACAATAGATGTTGAAACTGTGAAATAAAAACAGAACAAACTCAGCAGGTCAGGCAGCATCTGTAGAAAAAGGAACAGAGTCAACTTTTCAGGTTTATGGCCTTTCATCAGAACTGGAAAAAGTTAGAGATGTAAAAGGTTTTGAGTACAGAGACACGTAAAGACAGGAGGAAAAGAAACAACAAAAGAACAGGTCTGTGATAAAGGTGGAAGGCAAGAGGAATCAGTGACAAAAAAGGTTCATGGTGCAATGCAAAAGGAGACAAATAAGGAAATAAAAGATGGCTTGAGAGGGGGTATAAATGAGAGGGGGTGTAAATTACAGTTTCAGAATCATTCCCAATAGCAGCCACCCAAAAACAAAGGGAGTGGTAGTTATGATCTCAATTTGTTGAATTCAATGTCAAGTCCAGAAGGCTGCACAGTGCCAAATTGAAAGATGAGACTCTATTCCTTGAGCTTTCATGAGCTTCATAATTATAATTATTATAACCCATAGTTACTCTATAATGTGATAAATGACTGTTAATTGTATATCAATTGCATTTAATTATATGCAGGTGGAGGCATTCATTGATGTTTTACTTGAGCACATATAAAAAGACACTTACTGAAACTGAGTTAGGAGGTGAAAGCTTTCATGTCTCACTCTGTAAATAAATGTAAGACTGAGCAAAGATTGGCTTCAATACTATTTTTCTCAACTGGTTTTCCAGAATAGAAAAATGGCTTCCCATTGTCTCAAGACTAATGTGCTATATGATAGCAATCACATTTCCCTTTATTCTATTTAGGCTGCCAGATTAAAATTTCCAGACATCCATTACTCAGTGTGTAAAAAAATAGTTTAAAATAGTCTCAAAGTTTGTTACAACTCTAAGAATCAACTATTTGTGAAGTGAATTTAACCTTATATTAGTAACATAATGGGCCTTTGACACAGTAAATAGAGATGCCTTGTAGAAAGTCTTAGCTAGACTTGGATGCCCTGATAAAGCTGCAAATCTGATACAGCAGTTTTATGGTGGCATAATAGTCACTGACTGTTGGTAAATGCACTGACCCCTTTAACATAACAAGTGGTTTAAAGCAGGGTTGCACTCTTCAGTAGACTCTTTGTTGCCATGCTTTCTGGGACATTTGATGGAAAGATTGATGGAATATACATCCAATTCAGAACAGAAGGCACTCTCATCAACCTCAGATGATTGAAATCCTCAACTAAGGCATCAGAGATGACGATACAGAAATTGCGGTCTGCTGATGGTTGTGCTCTTATGTCACACCATAAGCATGGCCTTCAAAGGATCATGGACTATTTCTCAAAAGCAGTTGACAACTATGGGATAACCATCAGCTTAAGGAAGACAGAGATACTCCACCAATCACCACCAAATTCTAACTACGCCCCACCTGCTATAACTATCAATGACACAACCCTAAAGGCTGTAGGTAACATCACCTATCTCAAAAGTTCAATCTCTAGAAATGCATCGATTGACAGCAAGCTGGAAAATAGAATTGCCAGAGCAAGCTTGGCACTTGCCCGTTTATGCAAGATAAGAAATGAGTGATCAACCTTACAACAAAACTTGCTGTGCACAAAGGTGTGGCAATACCTACTCTCCTTATATACCTGTGAGCCTGGACTACCTATTCAGACATATTAAGCAGTTGGGCAGATTCCACGAGATGCATTTGGAACATCATTGGCATCAAATGACAGTGCAATATGCCCAAAGGTACTTCAAAAAGCAGAAAATGTCTGGAGTTGAAGCACTCAGCATCAGGGCCAGCTCACATGGAGTGGACATGTAGTATGTATGACTGATGATAAAATCCCAAAGGCAGTTGTCATGAAGCTATTAATGTATATATTATTGAAAAATATTTTTCTTTTAAATTAGAGGTTTAGTCTGTGGGTGTGTGTTAATTTGATCATCAGTCTGGGTGTTTTGATGTGCACTAGTTTTGATATGTAAGAAAGAGAGATAGAGTGTATTTGCATTTTTGAATAGAAGATTCAAGAAGCAGGGTGAAAACTGACACCTATCTAGCAAATACCAAGCAATATGTTTATATTATTAATAAAATTGGTACTATGAAAGGGTTTTATTGTTAGAAGAGGCTGGTGATACAATGAAAATTTACATTCAATGAGCGATGCTAGATATAACTTCAGCAATGTTGTGCATGTAGGTCAGAAGCATTATGAGATCAAAGGTAGCTGTAAGCCTCCAACTGTCTCCACAAGAACCAAAGTGAAAAGAACCTCATTTTGAATTCATGAGGTGAAAATGCTTTGCCTGGTGTTTGGTTAAGTCTATGGGTTGCTGTTGCCTTAATGCAGATTAGTTTGGGAGTTTGCTACAAGTTATGATAGTAGTAATTTGTAGCCATATGTATAAATATTTAACCTGTGTAAATTAATAAAATGTTTCATTTAATTTAATGCAAAAAACCGCGAGAACTGGTGGTCTGATTCCTGAATTTAGAGTCATATCTCAAACATACCACTTAAAATTATGGTTATGAGGTTGTTTAAAGTTTCCCTCTGGAACTTTTAAATAACTCAGTTTTACCAATTGCATCAGTCATAACAGCGGTCACGTATTCACAACTTAAACTCAGACAAGCCTGCGTGATAGCCAGACATTAAGGTTCAAGGACTCCTTGAAGGTGAAAGTCAGGAAATGTGGCATTTCCACCATGGACTGGAAAAAAAATGCACCAGAAATACCTGGGGAATAATCGCAACTAGTGGTGTTTCCTTCAACAGCAAAGCAAACAACTAATGGTGAAAGGCAAGTTAGAAAGACTGGAAGTCCCAACAAAAGTCAGATAATTTATCCTTGCCCTCACTGTGGAAAGCCAAGCAGGTCTGCAATTGGGCTCCACAGCCACTTTAGAACACACAACAGATGGCTCTATGCACGCAAAAAACAGCCATCTTCGATGACGAGGGGAAACCGACAACAATGAGTCACATAATAGACAAACAAAAATGCCTTTCATGATAAACACTGCTTTGAATGTCATTTTCCAGTACTCCATAAATCCTGGTGTAACACATGAAGACCGGAAGAAAGCAATTGCAGTTCAATGTTCAAAAAAAGGATGACATATAAACCTGATAATTATGGTCAACTCATCAAACATCTACGTAGAAAAAGGACACTATACAGGATCCTAAAAGTAACATTTAAAGAGCAAGAATGGTTGCTGATTAGGCTATGCTTTGAAACATCTATGTTGTGAAGAGGGCACAAGGAGGCCACAAGCGGACATAGATAGGTTAAGTAAAAGATCTGGCAAATGTAGCATAATCTGGGCAACTGTGAAGTTGTCCATTTCGGCAGGAAGAATAAAAAAGCTTATTATCTAAATGGTGAGAGGTTGCAGAGATTCAGAGGGATCTGGGCGTCTTACTGCATGAATCACAAAAGGTTACTGTGCGGGTGCAGCAAGTAATTGGGAAGCTAATAGAATGTTATTGTTTATTGTGAGGGGAATTGGAAATAAAAGTAAGGAGGCTATGCTTCAGGACACAGGTGAGACCACATCTGGAATACTGTGTACAGTATTGGTCTCCTTATTTAAGGAAGGATGTTAATGCATTTGAATCGGTTCAGAGAAGGTTTACTAGATTAATATCAGGAATGGGTGGTTTATCTAATAAGGAAAGGTTGGACAGACTAGGCTTGTACCTGCTGGAGTTTCTAAACTTATTCTTCTAAGAATAAGGCAACTTGATTTAAACATATAAAATCCTGAAGGGTTTTGACAGATGGATATGCAGAGGATGTTTCCTCTTGTGGGAGAATCTAGAACTAGGGGCTCCTGTTTAAAAATAAGGAGTGGCCCATTTAAGACAGGGATGAGGAAATGTTTTTTCTCAAAGAGCAGTGAGTCTTTGGAACTCCCTTCCTCAAAAGGCAGTAGCAGAGTCTTTGAATGTTTATAAGGCAGAGGTAGATAGATTCTTGATAAACAAGTGGTTTATCAGGGGTAGGTAGAAGGTTATAATCAGATCAGCCATGATCTCATTGAATGGTGGAGCAGACTCGAGGGGCCGAGTAGCCTACTCCTGTTCCTAGTTCATATGTTCGTATGTAATACCTGCTAGAAACCTTTGAGAATGTCACCAAGCTATTGAGTGGGTTTCATAAAAGTAAATGTAGTGTTCTGAATTTTCATAAGGCATTCATCAAAGTTCTTTACTTGAAACAAGTGGAAAGATTAAGGCTTGTGGATAAATTGCCCACATGGATTGAACAGTGGTCTAGTGATGGTAGGAAAATGGCACTCATCAATAGAAAATGTATCCAGTGATGTTCTAAATGGATCATGTCTCAGATCACTGTTGTTCACAATATTTGAGAACAATATGCAACAGAGTGTTTATTGTATTATTAAACATGCTAACAAGTAGAAAGGAGAGAGAGCACACTGGGCCAATTAAATAAATTAGTGAAATACAGCAGATGGACTTAATTGAGGATAAAGAAATGATAATATGTATAGTAATGGTAATATGTATTAATGGTCTTATTCTGAATTTCTATTGGCATGAGGGAGAGAGCTTGGAGAAGAGGGGGCAGAATGGTTACATGTGTAAGGGAACTAAGTTATGAGGAAGGACTCAAGCAATTAAAATAAATTTTGCTGATGGGAAGAAAAGATTGAAAGCAGATCACAGTGGTCGCTAAAATAGCAGAAGAAATATAGAAGATTTAAGTAATCACCTTTTTTAACTTGGCAGTAGAAGATACAAATATAAAACTCAGTTTGAGATTAGAAAAAGCTTTTGCCTGCAGAATATTAGACATATAAAGTACATTCCTAGAAAAGGTAATGATCTGACATCAACTAATACCTTCAAAGAGGACTTTTTCAGGGAAGGTACATAAAGGAAGTAGCATCCCTTAAAGTTTAAGTTCAATGGGTGGTGTGCAAGTGAAATCCATGAGAGAGTAATTAATTATATAATGACTTTGTATGACTCAGGAGCAAGTTTGAGGGACAAATGGCATTTTCTGTTCCAGACTTTATGCACTAACACAATGATTCTTGTACTGCTGAGTTCATGGAACGATTTGTTTAAAATAAACATTGAACACATCAATATTCTGGGAGTTACCACTGACCAGAAACTTAACTAAACCAACTATACAAATACTGTGGTGACAAGAGCAACTCAGTGGCTAAGAATTACATGGTGAGTAACTCACCTTCTGACTCCCTATTCCAGCATCTGCAAGACACAGGTCAGGAGTGTGATGGCATACTCTCCCCTTGCCTGGATGAATGCAGCTCCAACAACACTCGAAATCCAACACCATCCAGTCTGCTTGCCTGTTTAAGTTGGGTAAACATTCACTCCCTCCACACTGGCACATAGTGACAGCAGTATGTACCATCTACAAGATGCAATTCAGCAACTCACCACAGCTTCTTCCCAAGGCTCAGGAGAAGTCGAGTGCACAAGGTGCAAAGCACCAGGGCCCGTGCCACCTGGGGCCCCAGGCTCAACTTGCAGCTTAGCTTTACCAGCAGTAAGGTCACTCTGTACAGGTGGCCATACCCACAGGCCACATTGGATGCGCATCCCGACTCTGAAACCCAGTCACTATCCCTAATTGGACAGATCTCCTGGACACAGCATCCGAAATGGTTGACTCTAGGGAGATTTACCCAACAGGTACACCAGTGCCAATGCACACCCCTTTCTTGGGCCTTGGCTAGCCCTCCTGCTGTGTGCAGAGCCCACAGCTTAAATGAAGAGGATGCAGTGCTGGAACTGCCTTGGGTCAAGTCTATAATGATGCAGATAAAGGGGGTACATTAAAATTGCATGGCCTCCACCTCAATCTGCATGGGTGTAGGCAGATCACAAATAGTGACCACCCCACCCCTTCTCTTGCCATCCCTCCACTACCCAAGAAAAGCACAAGACCCCATTTTAGTCCAATTTGTTGGGGGAGCACAATTAAAAAGAATGGATCAGTTTAAAACTGCTGTAAGGGAGAAAAATTAGCTTCAATTTCCAAAAAGGTGTCGATTAATTAGGTTCCAATAGGAAGAAATTTAAATGAAATATTTGCTTCATCAATTAAAAGTTATTTATAAAGATTTAGCTTAGTTCTGGAAGTGCAAGTTTTTTTTATTATATTGTATTATAATAATAACACTAAGGCTGTAAAATGCTGATGGCTGACATGTTGACAAAAAACTGGGAAAAGTGGGAAAGCAGATGTCTTGAGATTGGGAAACAAAAAACCACAGGAGAGAGTAGGAAGATCAGCCACATTTTTCTCAAAGCTGTTACTTAATGTTGCAGTTCAGGTAGAATAAAATTTCCAAGTCACCAGTGACTTGAGTGGAGTCAGGACCCGGAAATGGTCCTGGCTGGCAATTACTTACGAAGCCCATGGTAGGAGGAAAACCCAGGTTGAAAGGCAACCCACTTCTGACCCACCTTCGTATTAATTCGACCAAGACCAGCTCAGAGGGTGCGGCACCAGGGGCTAACAGAAGGTCAGTTTTAAACCCAACTCCTTTGCCCTGTCCCAGTCCCCTCCACCTTCCCTGGTGGCCAGGACTAGGGACCTAATCTGTCTCTCCCCAAAGGCAAAATACTGCAGATACTGGAAATCTGAAACAAAAACAAAAAATGCTGGAAAAACTCAGGAGGTCTGACAGCATCTGTGGCGAGAAAATGTTTCGAGTCCATATGACTCTTCAGAGCATTCTGTCTCTGTCTCTCCCCAGCTCTGCTTCTTAAGTGAAAAGGCAAAACATGTTTTATGAGTTAGCCCTGCTGCTTGGCACTTTTTAAATGGTCATTTTGTCACTA
The DNA here is from genome assembly GCF_017639515.1 of Carcharodon carcharias. NCBI lineage: Eukaryota > Metazoa > Chordata > Chondrichthyes > Lamniformes > Lamnidae > Carcharodon > Carcharodon carcharias. Next base: position 96,647,138 of record NC_054484.1, on the reverse strand, counting down.
TTTTTTTAAATTACCAATTTATTGCTTTGACACAATTTCCTATTGCTCAGCAAGTTGTTTATCTTTTCTTCATACCTTAATTTTTTAAAAAAGATTTCATGTTTAATGCTGTGTCAAACCAGGTCTCAGGTAGCTACTGCTGGGTTTCTTGCTGAAGGTGAACAAGAGACTCACAAGAAGGCTAATTGCTTTTTGGAGGGATGGCAAAGGGGTTAGTTTGATTATTTTTGCTCCAGTAGAAACAGAAAGTATTGGAAATGTTCAGAATGTCCAGCAGCAGCTGTACTGAAAGAAATAGAAGTCAGTGACCTTTCGTCAGAAATAGTGCAGATCATGGACCTGAAGTGTTGACTGTTTCTCTCTCAACAGATGCTACCTGGCTTGTTGAGTATTTCCAGATTTTCAGCATCCCTGGTATACTTTACTCTCCTATTATAAGTCCCATGCTGGGCATTTGTAAATAGCACATTATTGCAGGTGAATTGGTTGCTGCTAATTCATTGGAAGGTTTTGCCATTTTTAAACTTGGAAGTAAAACCCGGAGTCATGTGTCAATCAAATATATCATTGTTAGTTCAAGATATTCTCACTTGTACATGCGATTGTTGCTTGTGGTGCTTGTAAGGTTTGGGTCTGTTGGATGTTGCTGTCCGGACATTGCATAGAGCCAGGTTCAAAGAAGCAGAGCTGGTTGCATAATATGAATGACCAAATTGTGTGTTATGTTCTGACAAAGCTCTGGTTGTAAAGTTTATCATGCTGAAACCTGCACTTTTGATGGGCTTTATAAATATAGCTATGGAGTAAAAAAAGCAAAAGCCAAGAAGTTTTGCTGAACTTCTACAAACAGTTTGACCTCACTGTGACTAAGGTTCCTAATTCTGGGCACCAGAAGGATGTGAAGGCTTTGTAGAAGTTCCAGAAGATATTCACTAGAATGGTTCCAGGGTTGTTCTCCTTAAGAGTCAAGAAGTCTGAGGGGATTTGATGGAGGTGAATAAAATTATGAAGGGTTTAGATAGAATAAATAAAAAGTTTCCAATGGCTAAAGGATCAATAATCAGATGACCCAGATTTCACTTCATTTAAGTTAACTGAAAATAGAACCAGAGGTGACATGAGGGAAAACTTTTACACAAAGAATGGTTAGGATTTAGAATGCACTTCCTCCTTAACATTGTGGTGGTTACAGATTCAAATCTGCAAAAAGAAATTAGATAAATACTTGGAGAAAAAAAATTATCGGGAGTGTGGAGGGGCTATGGTAAGGCTGACTGGATTTCTCTTTGAAAGAACTGGCACAGACTCAATAGGCTGAATGGCCTCTTTCTGTGTTGTGCTATTCTATAGGATCCAAACTGCATCACAAGGGTGCTTGATGGAATCTGTCGAAAGTCAAACGGTGGGGTGGGGAGGAGGATAAGGTGCTTGGAAACAGAAGCAGCACCAGGCCCATGATTTCTCTCTCTGGCTTTGCTCCTTCCAAACCTGTGACTGCTACCACCTAGAAGAACAAGGGTAGATGATGTCTGGGAAAACCACACACCATCCTGACTTGGAATTGTATTGCCATTCCTGCACTGCCACTGGGTCAAAATCCTGGAATGCCCTCCCTTACAGCATTCTGAGTGTATCTACACCATATGGACGGCAGCAATTCAAGAAATCAGCTCACCACTATTTTCTCAAGGGCAATTAAGAATGGACAATAAATGCTGGTCTTGCCAGTGACGCTTGCTCCAATGAATGCATTTGGAATACTGCCAAATGGATAGTTATTATTTAGTTTGTTGATTACTCTTTGGAAACAAAAATAATTTTGGAGATCTGTCCCTCAGGAGATTAAATAAGCGGATCAACACTAGGGTAAACTGTTTATGGTCTATTGAAGAAGTGGGGTTGCCAAGGGCATTTTATCTTTGTTCAAGTATGTTGAAAGTTTTGGACTTGCAAATCAAATTTAACAAGCTACACTCAATGTATGCTCTGAGAAGTTGTGACATTAACTTTACGGCAAGGGACAGAAGAGTTAAATTGTGGGGACAATCCTAAGTTTTCTGATACCACTATGAACAAATAGTTTGCACCAGGTGAGAAATATGAAGTGCAGCAAGTTCCTGAGACCTTCAGTCGAATGCAGGAGAGTTGGGAAAAAGGAAGACACATGCCCTTTCTTATGGCACCAGCTGCCGTAAAGTAGGTAGGTTTAAAGTCCAGCCACATAGAGAAGTATGTAAGGTAAGTAGGCAGAATGTGGGGAGGACGGGGCATGTGGAAGGGTGGGTGGGCAGACGGTAGCAGATGGATTGGAGGGTTGGTTGGAGGGGGCGGGTTGGGGGGTCAGAGGGGGTGTTTGGGTAGTCAGCGGGGGGGTTACCAGGTGGTCAGTAGCGGAGGGGTTTGAAATCAGGTGGTCAGTGGGGGTGGGGGGCAGTGATCTGTAGGTGGGGATGGTTGGTGAGGGCAGTTGGGATGGTTGGCACTGTAGTCTTGGGGGGGGGGAGGTGGTTGGGTGGTCAATGGAGGGAAATTGGGTGGTCAGTGCAGGGATGTCAGGTAGCCAGTGGCGGGGACAACACAGTGGGTGATGGTGGTGTTGGCAAGGCAGGTGGGGTCAGGAGGGGGTTAGTCAGGGGGTAGGGAGAAGGGGTCAGTACTAGTTACCCAGGCATTAGAAGTGGTTTTAATTCTAACTTTTCCTGGGTAACTACTCCTGCAAGATGTTCAGAACCATCTGAGGACTGCAAATTAAATTGGAGTATTGGGTAGTTCCCAGTGCAGCGTAATTGCCCAATGGAAGCTTGAACTTCCTGGACAACTGCTGTGCAGTCCTTATGAAGGGACTTTTGGGAAGGGGCTGGCGAGGGGAGTGCATCTTTGGGCTACCACGGCCGCCCCCCCGCCAGTATGGTGCCCTTGAAATTGGAAGTTGTGGGCTGTAATATACATTTTGAAGTTATAGTGCGCCTTTGCTGATCGTTTAGGTCTCAATTAGGACAATATATATGGCAAATCAAAATAATTTTCCATATATTCAACAAAACAAATTTTAAAGCTAAATTACACTGCAGCAAACCTGAACATCAACCAACTTTTTGTGTCCTATTAATCCTTTATATGCTTTGGTTTTCGAAAAGGCAAATGTTTTCTATTACATACTTTAAGGCCTGGAAATGATACAATGAAAATTTCGAATAAGAGATTACAATTAAAAAAAATAGAAGAAATGAAGGAAACAATACAACTTTCTTCTGATTGCAAAAAGTTATGTCCTTTTTAATTTTCACCTTCTACACTAATCAATTTTATATACAGCTTAATAAGGATTTTGAACAATGATCTGCAGACTAATTCGTACTCAAAATATTGAAAATTAAACTCAATCCTATTAAATAGTTGTGTTAAATGTGCCAACTGTACTACACTATGTTTCTGAGTATAACCAAAGATATAAAAGAGGAGCATGACAGAAAAATTACAATTATCCAAGTCCAATTCTCTGAGCACTAAATGGAAATAAAGCAGTTACTTTTGAAACACAGGTTTTCAAAGGCTAAATTATTTAAAAGACATGGTCTCTGGTATTAATGTTAATCAGACTTTGAAGCTTCACGAGAATGAGATTACCTGAGTTAACAGGACAAAAAAGCTTATGGCATTTGTCACAAGTAAAGTTGCACTAGAAATGTCAGCTACAACATTGATCAGAAACAATTAAAGCCAAAAGCACGTGTCTAGGCTGGTTCATAATGCAAACTTCACCAACATAGAACATGGATGGCATGAATGCAAAATATTGAGCAGCACCAATGTATGATTAAAACAAAGCATTCATTGACAGGACATTGGTCTGCAGTTCAAAGTAAGGTTTAAATTACTATTGTGGCAAATTTGATTAAACGTTTGATAAGCCTCACTTACTGTTGCCCGCATCTTTTTCATTCAACTAGCGTTACTACAGTCCCTCAGGCTGCTAGAAGGTTCAACAATCAGTCCGCCAGATGCTCCAATCTGTTCCACTCACTAAACATTAAGCAATTTCACTGACATTATAGCATCAGGCCTGTATTCCACGATCAGAAAGTCCTAACCTAAAATCCAGTACTTGACTGCATCTAATTCCTTTCATCAGTGCCACAGCTATGTTTTCACGTTATATGATATGTCGAGGCAGGATGCTAAAGGTAGAACCAATTATCACTACGTTCATCAATACTTACCACAAGCCTCACTTCCTATCAAAATTAGTCCATGTACAAACAGCTTCCTGTTGCACATGAATATATCATATCACCATGGCAACCAAATCAACAAATGCATGTAGCATCTGCTGCTAGATTACTTCTGTTCTTTGTGACTGATGTTGTGTAATGAGTGGCATTCAACATATTCTTAATGCTGGTGGTTAAATTTGAAATGACAGTACCAAAACCAAATTAGCTGTTGAATTTATGTGCCATACAAACTGTTTTACTTGCCTTTTCACATTTCACAATCTTTTTAGATGGTGCAGAAATATTACTTCTATAAATCTGATTTTAGCAAATCAGTTAATTAATTAATGAATTAGATTAACTCCGGTGGTCTCAAACTAACACATTACATTAAAAATCTAGTTTGGACCACTGTTACACAAATTTTGATTAGCTGAGTTACTAAACTCTATTTTGCTTGAAATTGTGTAAACTTTCCAACCTTAACTAGGATGAAATGTATCAAGCACACAAATTGATCAAAGTGTTATCTTTTGAAAGCAGTTAGCTGATGGTTGTAGACCAACAATATATAGAAAGGATCTCTTGGTCCAGATTACAATAGCCACTGTGCATATGTAGACCATCGTAACAAGAAGGTCCCAATAGCTTATTTAATCAGTTAGCTTCATCTTACAAAATCATGGGAATCCATCAGTTTTTATTGACTGCTGGACAGCAGTTTATGCCCTGATACTAAATTTACACTTGACTGAAGACTGAATTCCACAATTCACAGGCCTTATTTCATTTCAATTGTGCTTGGTATTGTTCTCACACCATATTGTTACGATCCTAGCTGATATTAATACTAGATAAGTCTGATCCCAGAGTGAAATCTGGCTTGATAGATCCTAACTTTCTTTTTAGAAACCATGGAGGAAGCTACTGAATAAATTCACAGGAGCCTGCTAATGAAGTTTCAACACAAAGAATAAAATACCTTTTAAAACAAAAAAATGAACAATATTACACCAGACAAAAAATTTGGAAAGATCTCAATACAAACACAAGATGATGATTCAATTTCCCAATATTCCTTTACCACAGCAATATCCCCATAGGCACAAAACCCATGAAGATTTACCACTATCTTGACACTAAGGCTTCTTGCTTAGGCTGGCACAGTTGCAAACAGTATTTTTCTGGTGAATTTCTGAGCATTCACTTGATGCTTTTCACCCAACTGGCATCTCTCCCCGAGACACCCAAAAACCACACTCTAAACTCACCTTTGCTTCAACTGCAGAGCACACGAGTTCCCTAAACTCAGTCTCCCAGAAGCCTTGTTGTATTTCTTATCAGAGAGCTTAAAATTCCTGTCTTCCTTCTCTGACTGAATTGCCTCTCAGCTCCTGTCTTCTTGCCTCAGTGTCACCTGAGTGTCACTTAAACTTCTAACCCATTTTTAACCGCTCTCCTTAACTTCAGGGGTTGTAAAACCTCATTAAAAATGTGTATATAAATATACATATATACACAAACCCAAAAAACTGACCTTTCAGTCACAGGTCCACCCAGGCTTCTAGGTACCAAGGCTCATTAAAACCTAAATGAAACAGGAACCACTCCATCTTCCTTAATACAAAAATACATATGTATAAAAAATCAACTTAAAAATTATACATTGTTCATTACAATATGTTAGTTTCCTAAAAAATATTAAAACAGAGGAAAACTGACTGAATTGTTCAAATTTAACAGGCAATGGCAAGGATTACTGTAAAATTGGACCTGGTGATTTAATATTGTCTGCTGGCTGGACTTTTGAATAGCTGAAAAATCTCTCAGGTCAGTCAAAATTATATATTCAAGTTATGAAATTGCACTCAACTCAGTTACAGTCATGTCTACAAAATACCTTAAGTTTGTAACTCACCAGTAGAGCTCATTGCTAGGTTCAATCACAAGCAGGTTTTGGATAGTACATTATGTTCAGTACATTATCTTCTACTGTATATACAAAATTCAACAGACTCTTTTGTGTACCTAAAAGCTGCCTGTCCTTTCTACAATTCTCACTGTTGAATCTTCCTTACAGATTAAAACAGAAAATTGGTCCTATATTGGTGCCTCAGTGATGGCCACTGCCCTGTTACACACCAGTCCTACAAATCAGACAGAAAACATCAACGTTCTCCCCATGAGTTATTTACTATAGAGGGTTTTTAAAAAAAACTATTCTGATTTTAAGAGCCCAATCTGGAACCCAGTAAGGTATTCCAGTTTTCAAATTCTAGTGTGAGATAGAAACTTTACACACTTCTCCTCATGCTCTTACTTTCCTGATCTGTTACCCCAGGCCTACAGAAATTAAACATCACAGAAATGAGGGAATCAGTTTAACCTTCCTTCATGGATGCCAGCGTTTCTACTAGAAAAACATGGAACCTTCCTCTCACTCATCTCCTTTGCAGTTAAGACATGCTTTCCCTGCTGCGCTCATCACCACGTGGTATGATATTTGTTTTCAGCTGCAGCTTTCCCACCAACCTGTTTATTCATTCATGGGATGTGGCTGGCAAGACTGGAACTTATTGCCCACCCTGGATAACGAGTGACTTGCAAGACCACATCAGGGTAGAAGCTAAGAGTCAGCCAGCCACCTTGGTAGAAGAATGCCCCCCTCTTTCGACATCCACATAACCAGCATTCAATCGCTAACAGGTGTAGCAACAAATAAAAGTAAACGATAACAAATTGTTTTACTTCTCTCTTGTCTTTCAAGTGCATTTTTACAGCCTGGCAAAGATAACAACATATGAATGTAACACTTTTTGTTTCTTTCCAATTGTTTAGTTACTTTTGACCTCCTTGATCGTTCTAGCTTTTCCGTTTTGGTTGGTTGTACAAATAAACTTCCACATGTCCATACTTGTCCTGATGCAGAGTTTCTACCTAAAACACTAATCTGCCTTTATTCTTACTGATATCATAAGATATTTCATTCACCATTTTTAAACTGCTTTCCAGTTTATTTTTAACTCAGGTTACTTGCTGTTAAACTAATTAGTTGCCGTATTGTAAAAAGCAACTCAGAACTCTTGACTTTTACCTGTTTTTACCCTCCCCTCTGGCTAAGGGATACAACCTGAAAGATTAGTCAATCTTTTTAGATGCTGGCAAAACTGATGTAATTCCAATATTTTCTGTTTTTAATCCATATTTTCCATTACTCAATTTTACATTTTATCCCTACGTAGAACTTGGTCACCATAGCTATATCAAATACAAAGATAAAAGCAAAATACTTTGCTTTTGTGCTGGATGCTGGAAATCTGAAACAAAAATAAAAATTGCTGGAAAAACTCAGCAGGCCTGGCAACATCTCTGGTGAGAAAGACAGGGTTAATGTTTTGAGTCTATATGACCTGAAGACTCATATGGACTCGAAACGTTAGCTCTGTCTTTCTCTCCACAGATGCTGTCAGGCCTGCTGAGTTTTTCCAGGAATTTTTGTTTTTATATCAAATGCAAGTTGTTTAATGGTCAATCTTATCTAATCATCAGCTTTCTTGACTGAAAGAAAAATAAGCAAGTCTTCTCATGCCATAGACATAATCTAACGTGAAACGAGGACTTCTGAGAGAGAACATATTTCATACAGCAAAATATTCAGACCCCAAATTTCAATGATGGAGGCGGGAGTCAAGTTGGACGGAAAATGAAGTTATGATCTCTAAAATGAATGCTGGTATGAGTGTAGGTGCATGGGAAGTTTCAATTCTGTTTGGATTACACTAAAGGGCAAATTAGTGAAGGCGTGCTCCCAGGCCTATGGACAGCAATAAGACTGGGAGACAGCTGTATTCTAGTTTAAATTCTGACTTCTACTGACAAAGGCCCTACTTTATTACTAGCACCAAGATTCTGCTAAAGAGAAGTTGTCTGTACCGAGTCATTGCAGTTAGATCTTTATTTCCCAATTATTAAATCATGGCAAATTAACAGTAAATATATGATAAAAACATTGCTTGACAGATGCCAACAACATTAAATGAATTCAGTGCATACATAATTAATTATTTACTTATCGGCAAATGCAAAACAAAAAGCAATGTTACAGTTTATGCCAACAACATTTTATAACTCATGTTCAGTCTACTATTAAGTCAACCTTGTTTTCAACAAAGGCATAGGTAGCTGCCAAGACATTGGACTTATACAACTTTTAGTGGTGCCATAAGTACACTTACAAATAGGGTAATTGTTGTTCTAAAAGATCTTCAGATCTGCCATTTTCTAGAATCTTAAGAACAGAATTAGGCCATTCAGCCCCTTGAGCATGCTCCACTACTCAATTAGATCACAGCTGACCAATTTTATCACATCAATTTATTTACCTCCTTAGTTCCATATCTATTGATACCCTTACCTAAGCTCATCAGGTCCTAGGTGTTGACCTTGAGTGATTTTCTCTCTCATACTTTTTGAGACAGAAAGGGCAGGTGATCTGATCTCCTTGAAAGATGGGATAACGCTCAAACAGTTCAAATTTCTGATGAGGAATGGAAACCACTCGGCATTTTCCAAGGGGGTTTAATTTTATACAGTACCTATTATATTCTATTTCACCCTCACTGATGTTACCTTAAGATCCACAGTGTTATTTGTTAACGTTCAAGAATTAGTCAAGCTCCTACCTTCTATGGTTTTCAACAAGTTTCTCAAGACACTTGATGGTGGACTATATGGAAAGATTTTATTGATTTATAGCACAGGTGCTTCGCTTAACTATACTTAGAGTGGTTTCTTGGTTTCTAATTCTTATAATTGGAGCCCTCTATGGAACTGATAAAAGCCATGCTCCTTTATACACCAATTTTTTGCCTACATCAAAAGATATATGTCACATATGATCTTTTGACATGTCTGTTTCTGAATCCTTTGAAGACAGTCTATCTGCATAAACAGCTGTAGTAGCTTACCTCAATGCTACTCAAACATATTTTCCTGACTTAACTGTTCTCAAATCCTTTGAAAAGTAGGCTTTATTAATTTTATTATCTTTCTATAATTAATAGATTCCTCTGCCTACATTTATTACACTAGCCACTAAAGTTATATTTTAATCACTCATGGTTGATGTCTTCCCAGTTCCTTATTTAAGTGCACAAGCATTTCTTTTGAGTAATACCCAGACATCAAAAGGTGATGACACGTTATGCTTTATCTGCTGGCATCCCGAAACTCATCTTTCTTATATTGAAAAGCTTATTGTTCCAAGATACAAGAAAGTTTGATTATTAATCCTTATCTGCCCAGGATTTTCATCATTATTCAGAGGGGCTAAGGTGTGGTCAGTCTTTCCTGTATCTGAGATTTTGGACATTGATCCTGGAGAAGGTTAAGGCACGTGCTAATCCTATTTCATTACCATTAAGTGTTGGGGTTTTCTTCTCCTTCCTTCCTGAAAGCATTACAATGTGCAGTATTACAGTTGGCAAGAGTCTACTAGTGCCTTCCATAAGTGACTATTCCTGATGTGTAAGTGTAGAAGGTGAACATTTCCATGCTTTTCAGGCTAAAACTCTCAATTAATTTTTGTAACTTTATTGCTTTCCTTCTGTTTTCAATTTGATGCCAGATTCCAGATCTGGGGCACCAGATATTTTAACTAGGTCTGGATCAAATGACTTTGAAGCATAGCCCAGCAGAAAAGAAAATTCATACTTCCTCCAGCTCTGTGAAATTAAATGTCTCTGAGTATGAGTTTGTTTCTACAACACAGTACTCAGGCTAGTCAATGACCCTGACTACATTCTTATTTTAGTAAACAACTTTTATGGGCTAGTCTTTGCAAGATGAGTTGCGAATAGAGGGTTGGGATCTGCATCACACCTCTCTAGGCAACTCTCTTGTGACCTGCTCTCCCATGTTGTTTCCCTATTTTAAGAAAAGACTTTCGCCCCCCCCACCCCCATTTTTGTTTTTAATTTCTCCCTCCCCTTTCAACACACCCCATGCCCTCCCAATCCATGCACACAAATGTTACCCTTCTTAATTCTGGAAGCTATTTGAGTTTTTTTTAAAGGTAGATTTTTTTCCATAATTAGTGAGCATTTGTTATCGACCTTTGACAACCTTAACAACCTTACAGTTCCGATTAGCTTCCTAACGTCACTTCAGATACTGCTTACACAGGTGGATGGTGTCCATCCCTATAGGCTTGATGAGCTGATAAAAAATAAATTATGTTCAATCTGTTTTTGTGAATTCTGATGCTGATTTTGTTCTACTCCAACTTCAGAATTTCCAGCGGCTTTGATTAATTTGATGGCCCCTCATCATCAAACTCCACATTTCCACCTACCTCCGAAAACCTTTCCCCTCCTTGCTCATCAAGAATCTATCTACCTCTGCTTTAAAAATATTCAAAGACTCTGCTTCCACCACCTTTTGAGGAAGAGAGCTCCAAAGACTCTCAACGGTCAGAGAAAAATTTCTCCTTCTCTTTTGTCTTAAATGGGTGACCCCTTATTTTTAAACTGTGACCCCTAGTTCTAAATTCTCCCACAAGAAGAAACATCCTTTCCATATCCGCCCTGTCAAGACCCCTCAGGATCTTATATGTTTCAATCAAGTCGCCTCTTAATCTTCTAGACTCCAGCAGATACAAGCCTAGCCTGTCCAAGCTTTCCTCATAAGATAACCCGCCCATTCCAGGTATTAGTCTAGTAAACCTTCTCTGAATTGCTTCCAATGCATTGTCATGAAGATATAATGTTATTGTAATGTCTATAATTTTATTGGAAATTCTTTTTAAATTGGACTTGTAGTAGGGTTTGTGTCTGTGTGTGTGTGTGTGTCTGTGTGTGTCTTAACTGAATTAAAGACAACTAGTCTGGGTGCTTTGATGTATTGTAGTTTAAGATGTTAATTGGGTAAACAGTAAGGAGGAAAAGGTAAAATGTCAATTTGCATTTGTTGAATGAAGTATTCAAGAGTGGGAGTAAAATCTTGCACCTAGCTGGGAGACAACAAGCAATGTGTTTATATTAATAATAAAATTGGTGGGGTGAAAGGATTGTTAGGAGAGGTAAAATTTAAAAAACTAGTAACACAATGGAAAATTTACATTCAAAGGGGAAGCTAGGTATAAACAGAAAGGAGTTTTGTGAGTGCAGATCAGAGGCATTGAAGATCTAACCAGCCTGTAAGCTTACAACTGTCTGCAACGAAACCAAATTGTAAGAGACCTCATTTTGAATTTGCATGATCAAATGTGCTTTGCCTGGTGTCTACTTAAAGTCTATGGGTTATTGTTACCTTGGTGAAGATTTACCTGGGAGTGAATAATTTGGGAATTTGTTTAAAAGTAATTTATAGACATATGTATGTATTTAATTAGTTGTTAAATTAATAAATGTTTAATTTAGTTTTATATAAAAAGCCTTTTGAGACTTGGTGGTTTTATTCCTGAATTCAGAGCTGCATCTCAAACATACCAATTGACAATATAGGTTATGACAGTTGTTCAAGTTTCCCTCTGGGATTTAAACAACTCAGCCTTTACCAACTGTGTCATAACAATTGGGGGCTCGTCTGGGATAATATTTTTAATTCCTGGATTGGTTTGGTAGGTAAATCTTAAGGTTATGAGTAGGAGAAGCACTTTGGATTCAGAAGTTGGTGAGATTTTTTGTGGTGAGACTGCAAGATGGTTTTGGCAATTGCTAAGACTTGTCTGGGAATGGAAGATATAACTCTGATAGGGTTACAAAAAATAACCAAGAGTAAGTTAACAGAGTTGGCGGATAAATTACAATTGGGGTTACCTGCGGGGGCTAGGAAATCAGATATAATTAAAGATATAGCACAGCAACTACAGTTGGAAGTGATACCTGACACTAGTGAATCACTGCAGGAGGTAGTGAGGCTGAGAGCTGAGATCTCTTTTTTAACTTCCAGCCTTTAAAGGTGTTCTCTTTCTCTCTCTTGCCTGAAATTCCAGTTCTAGCTTCCATTCTTTCTTCTCCCTTTCTGCTTGCTCCCTTTTAAATGAGGTAGTGAGGCTTCAGTTACAAATGAAGATGCTTCAGTTTGAACAAGCAAAGGAACTGAAAAAACTTGAATTCGAAGCAAAGGAAAGAGAATGGGCTTTGCTATCTGAAGAGGCATCAGTGAATTAAGATACGGTGGAAAAGGCTATTTTGAGTGCATATGAATTGATTCCTGAAGCAAGCAGAAATTTAGGAATATGAGAAAACAGCCTGGGCAAACTTATATTGAATTTTAGAGACTAAAACAAAGTAATTTTGACTGATGGATACGGGCATTAAAAATGGAGACAACATATCTTAGAGAGATAATTCTTTTGGAAGAATTTAATGACTCAATTCCTTCGGTAGTGAGAACTCATATGGAGGAAGAGGGTTCAAATGGTAAGACAAGCAACAGAGATAGTTGATGATTGAGTTAGTTAATAGAGTTAAACCTTTTTCTCATCACCCTTTAAAATCGGAAAAGGATAGAAAGTGGGAAGATGGAAGGAAGGGAAGTAGTCAGGGAAGAGGAGAAGTGGCTGGAAATTTCCAGAAAGTTTTTTCTCAGAATAAAAAGGAAGGTGCTGAGGGTAAAAGTGACATTCGAAACTTGAGGTGTTTTCATTGTAATAAAGTGGGGCATACGAAGTCAGTGAAATTTACTGAGAAAATCTGTTGAAACCATTGGGGTGCAGAAAAGTTCTGGAAGTACAAGTACTGTGGGTTCTGAGATCAGGCACAAGAAAAAACAGTGCTGTGTACACAGATAAAACAGGAAAAATCAGTGATAGGTAAAGAAGTGGGAATGTGTTCACAATTTACCTAAGAGAATTCGAAGGAGCAAGTTGCAGAAATGCTTAAAGACTTTGAGTGTGAAGGGAAATTCTGTCCATGTGTACAGGGTGGAGTAGGTAAAGATGTTAGTCAATCCTAGTGGGGTTCATGGAGATGCTAAACTTATCCCCAGATGGAAGATAATTTTAAAGATCAAATGGAAGTCAGGTGAAGTTATTGTTCAGGTGGTGGAAAAATTGTCCATTGCAGGGGTTCAATATATTTTGGGCAATGATATAGCTGGGTCACAGATTTGGGTGATGCCTATGGTAGTTGAGCAGCCTGGAGAAGTGTTTTCAATAAAGGTGTTACAGGGAGAGCATCCTGGATGGTTCCCAGATTGTGTGGTAATAATGTCACAGGCACACAGATTGAAACAAGAAGGGCAGACAATTCAAAGGCAAGAAGGTGGCGTCGAAATCCAATTAACTGCCACTGTTTTTGATAACATTGTCCAGGAGGAAAGACTACAGGACAACTCAGCTGAAATGTTTAACTCAAGGAGGTTATTGGAGTTACAGAAAAATGATTTGCAATTAAAACAGTTATATCAGAAAGCTTACTCAGAAACAGAAGCAAAATGTATTCCAGTATGTTATTATCTTAAGGGAGATATTTTAATGAGAAAATGGAGGCCGGATCATGTTTCAGCAAATGAAAGTTGGAGCAAAGTGCATCAGATTGTTATTCCATTAGGGTTTAGAAATGAAATTCTGGGGATTGCGCATGAAATTCCTATGGGGGGACATTTAGGAATTAGGAAAACAGGAAAAGATAGAGGGTTTTTTTTGGCCAGAATTGCATAGGGATGTAGTCAAATTCTTAGAACATGTCACACATGTCAGGTAATAGGGAAACCACAAGCAGTTATTAATCTGGTGCCTTTAATCCCAATACCAGCATTTGAGGAACCTTTTACCAGGGTCATGACTGATTGTATAGGATCCCTCCCTAAGGCTAAGACTAAAAGTGGAAATCAGTCAGTACTTACTGACGATAATGGATGTGTCTACCAGGTTTCCTGAAGCGATACCTTTAAAAAATATTACAGCTAAAAAGATTATGGAGGAGTTAACTACATTTTTTTTTACAAGATATGGTTTACCTAAGGAAATACAATCAGATCAGGGTTCAAGTTTCATGTCACAGCTGTTTAAGGAAGTAATGAACAATTTTGGGATAAAACAATTTAAGTCAACTGCTTATCGTCCAGAGTCACAAGGGGCTTTGGAAAGATGGCATCAAACTTTAAAAACTATGATGACAGCGTACTTTCAGGATTATCCACAAGATTGGGCTGTGGCATTCCATTATTGTTATTTGCTATTCGAGATGCTCCTAATGCATCAACTGGTTTTAGCCCTATGAACGAGTGTATGGTTGTGAGGTAGGGGAACCACTGAAATTGATTCATGAGAAATTGGTGGGTCAAAATTCAGAAACTATTCTCCTGGATTACATATCAAATTTCAGGGAAAGATTAAACAGACCATGTAAGTTGGCTGGGGAACATTTAAAGATGTGACAGCAAGTGATAAAGTGAAGGCAGATAAGAAAGCTAAACTCGCAGTTTTATTTCTGGAGAAAAAGTGCTAGTTTTGTTACCAGTACTAGATGATTCGTTAAATGCATGGTTCAGTGGACATTACAGGGTTGAAAAGAAATTGAGTGAAGTAAATTATTTAATAAATACTCCACATAGAAGAAAGAAGCAAAGGGTGTATCATGTAAATATACTTAAAAAGTACTTTGACATGGAAGAGGAATAAAAAGAGGTATTAGTGATGGTGGATGATGAGAAAGAGGTAGAAGTGCAGGACTCTGAAATTTATTTTTCTCTAATCAAATTGGATAATGAGGGGGTACTTGAAAATTTAAATAAAATATTGAGTTACCTTCCAAACAAGTGTCAAAGTGATTTGGAAAAGCTATTGCAGTCACACAAACCTATTTGTGGGAATAAGTGGGGAAAGACAGATTTAGCTATACATGATGTGTCTCTGTGAAGGTTTCATCTTCAATAAGGCAACATCCTTATAGATTAAATCTGGCAAAGTTATCACAAGTACAAAAAGAAATTGGTTTCATGCTTAAAAATGGTATCATTGAGTCTAGTTGCAGTAACTGGAGTTTGCTTATTATATTGGTACTGAGACCGTATGGAACACAAAGACTGTATGTGAACTATCGAAAGGTGAATGTGGTGACAAAAGCAGATTCCTATCCTATACCATGGTTGGAAGATTGCATTGATAGTGGGACAATCAAAATTTATTGCAAAGATTGACTTGTAGAAGGATATTGGTAGGTACCGTTATCAGAAAGAGCAAAGGAGATAATGGCTTTTGTGATGGCAAATGGACTGTGTCAGTTTAAAATCATGCCATTTGGTATAAGAATGCACCTGTGACATTTCAAAGACTGACAAACAAAGCAATTGCAGGTCTAAGCAATTGTGCTGTTTATATTGATGATCTGACACTTTTTAGTCAGGCATAGGAGGAGCATTTACAGCTTCTGGAAACATTATTTCCTCAATTACAAGAAGCTAATTTGGTGAAGAACTTGGCTAAAAGCGAATTTGCAAAAACATAAGTTACATTTCTAGGCCATACCATTGGGCATGGTAAGGTGGCTCCAAGAGATGTGAAAGTCAAAGTTATCATGGATTTCCCAGTGCCTACAACAAAACGAGAAATTTTGAGATTTCTGGGCATGAGTAGGTTTTGCCAGAAATTTGTACCAAATAATAGTTGTTCCACTGACTGAACTATTAAAAAAGAACAAGAAGTTTCAATGGGCACTGGAGTGTCAGAAATCATTTGATAGTTTGAAAACTGTATTAACTACAACACCAATTTTGGCAGTACCCAATATATGCCAAGCAATTTAAGTTGGCCATTGATGTGAGCAATATAGGCATTGGGGCCATACTGTTATAAGATGACGACACTAGAATTGAAAAACCGATAGGGTATTTTTCACAGAAGCTGAATGTACAACAGAGAAGACATTTAACGATCAAAAAGGAGACCTTTGGTTTGGTGTCAGCGTTGCAGCGTTTTGAAATTTATGTTGCCAACAATTCATCAGAAACAATTGTTTATGCAGACCACAATCCGTTGAAGTTTTTGGACAAATTTTGAGATAAAAGTGGAAGATTTTTCAGGCGGAGTCTATTAATACAACCATTTAATCTACGGATTATACATGTTGCTGCTAGAGAAATCTGTTCGCAGATGTGTTAGCAAGAGTTTAAAGCTTAAAGGGGAAGTTGGACATTGAACTGGAATGATTTATGCTGATACCAAGGGGGGGGGGGGTGTGTGTGTGTGTGTATACTATATATTGGGTTGTTAAAAAATGAAGCCGTCTTTTAAAATTATGACGGTTCATTTTTCGATATGAAGGGTGATGTGATGAAGAGATATTAATGTCTATAATGTTATTAGAAATTCTTTTTAAATTGGATTTCTAGTAGGATCTGTGTCTATGTGTGTGCCTTAATTGGATTAAAACCAGCTAGTCTGGGTACTTTGACGTATAATAGTTTGAGATGTTAATTGGGTAAACAGTAAGGAGGAAAAGGTATAGTGTACATTTGCATTTGTTGAATAAAGCATTCAAGAGTGGGAGTAAAATCTTGCACCTAGCTGGGAGATGCCAAGCAATGTGTTTATATTAATAATAAAATTGATGGAATGAAAGGAGTATTGTTAGGAGGCATAACATTTAAAAAACTAATTCACATTCAAAGAGGAAACCAGGTATAAACAGAAAGTTGTGTGCACGCAGGTCAGAGGCATTTAAGATCTAACCAGCCTGTTAGCCTACAACTGTCTGCAAAAGAACCAAATTGCAAGGGGCCACATTTTAAATTCGTAAGGTCAAATGTGCTTTGCCTGGTGTCTGTTTAAAGTCTATGAGTTATCATTGCCTTGGTGAAGATTTACCTGGGAGTGATTAATTTGGGAATTTGTTTAAAAGTTATTATGGTAGTAATTTGTAGACATGTGTATGTGTTTAATTAATTGTTAAATTAATAAATGTTTAATTTAGTTTTATATAAAAAACCTCTTGAGGCTTGGTGGTTTTATTCCTGAATTCAGAGCTGCATCTCAAACATACCAATTGAAAATATAGGTTATGACAGTTATCAAGTTTCTCTCTGAGATTTAAACAACTCAGCCTTTACCAACTGCTATGTCATAATAGCAGTTACATCCTTCCTTAAATAAGGAGAACAATACTGTACAAGGTACTCCGATGTGGTCTCACCAATGCCCTTTATAATTGAAGCATAACCTGCCTACTTTTATACTCAATTCCCCTCACAATAAATTATAACATTCTATCAGCTTTCCTAATTGGTATGTAAGTTTCCTAATTGCTTGCTGTACCTACATACTAATCTTTTAGGATTCATGTACTAGGAAACCTAGATCCCTCTGCAATCTCTCATCACTTAGATGATATGCTTTTTTATTCTTCTTGCCAAAACGGACAATCTTTCAAATGGAGCATAATATGGGAAAACGTAAGATCTTTTCCCACTCACTTAACCTACATATATCCCTTTGGGGCTTCCTATGTCCTCATCACAACTTTCTTTCCTACCTATCTTTGTGTCATCAGCAAATTTAGCAACCATACCTTTGATCCCTTCATCCAAGTAATTTATTCACAATGGTAAAAAGTTGAGGCCCCAGCACCGATCCCTGTGACACACCACTCATTATATTTTGCCAACCAGAAAATAACCCATTTATGCATACTCTGTTTCTTGTTAGCTAGCCAATCTTCTACCTATGTATCGAATACACCATATGATGCTACTGACCAGTACAAAGCAAAAGGTTCCAGCTCAAAATCTGACATGGCTGGCTTACTTGATCTTAATCTGGATGATAGAGGGAACCTTAATACTGGTTTGTGTCCTCTGTGGAGGCTACTTCTGATCAGCTGACATGCTGGAAAGTGCAAACATGGAGCTATCAGGCAGGACAAGATTCGGCTCAGCTATAATGTCTCCATACACTGGCTGGACAACATGCACAGTTTGAGCTCATCCATGAAGAAGAGTCAATTGAGGCAGGCATTGATGGGCTTTCTTCACTTGTAGTATAAATTATTGCTTCTGGAAATGAAGGGAGAAAGGAGCTGAAAGAAGGGTTATCATCTTTCAGGGTTCCTGCAACTGCAGTAAAATAAAATTCCACATTTTAACCAAGTTGAAGAAGAAATTTTCAATGGGTCTCATGTGAAAGATCAGAGCAAATAGATCTCAACCACAGAAATACAGCATCATTTTAGATGTCGTCTCCTCCACCCAGTGCTTGTTCCTGTTGTCCTACCTTGTTTACTAGTTCTGAAGAAAGCACCTGCAAAGTCCTCCACCTCTACAACAACAAAAATCTGCAACTGACACCAACAAACACACCTCTCCTCGCATGACGTAAGCAAGAAAGGAGGGACTGGGGAAACTGGCGTGAACTACTCGGCCAATGACCGCTGTTGTTCTGGCAGTCTCCAGAGCAGCCAATTAGCTGTGGCAGTGGTCAGGAGGAAAACAAAACTTGTACTGGATTCCTGACATGCGAAGCAAAGCAAATTATTTCAGAGGTGGGAAGGAGATGTCGGAAAAACATTGGAAAAGGTTGGAATTCCACCCAAAGTCAGAAAAATCTCACCCCTGTATTTATAAATTTCTACAACTTTTCAATATCTTGGACCTTTTTTTGGAAATTTCCATGACTTTTCCAGGTTTTCCATGACCAGCAGGAATCGTGATATTTGGGTTTTTGCAAACAAGAATCTGCCTAATCAGGTCAAAATATTTAACTAGAATTTAAGCAAAATCCTTTGCTACCTACAGTTTAATCCCAAGAAATCTCAGCTTTTAAAATAAATGTGTGTAATAATTGACTGCTGCTCATCATTTATTTTCTACAGCACCCAAAGATACAAATCAGGATCTTGTATGTTGTTCACATGCAAAATGCAAATTCAAGAACGTATTTATAGGTTCATACAATCTTAAAAATAACAGCTCAATTTACTTTTGTACAGCATGTCTGCTTAGGACCCAAAATACATCAGGGAAGAGTAACAAATTACCTGCCTGATGGTGTTCTTTTCATCCCTTGAATGATATACATCATCCAAGAAGAACAGTGGATTGGCTCTGGGGAAACCATGATTTTAAAAATAGTGATCACAGTCTCCTACGCACATATCAAATCAGCCCTAGGGCCTGAGTCATTGCACCAACCATACTCAAACTAAGCAGCAACCTAATATTAACCCCATCCCCCATGTGGAGGGGGGAAATTGATTTATGAAGAGAATTCAAAGCTTAAGACTTAGACAATTGAAGGCAAGCCTACCAATAAAGGAAGGAAAATCTCCACATAGTCAAATTTTGAACTGATGTCGACACAGTAACACTGGTTAAGTGTGTGAAGAAATGCTATTAACGCAAGGGCTCTGGCTGTTGGAACAAGTTGCTGGATTGTCCAGTCAGCATGAATTCTCTGCAATCGTTCAAAAGGAAGCTGGATGATTTTCTGATTCTGGCTCAGGAGTCAGAGAGGAATTTCCAACATATCTAAGCTAGCTTTTTTTAAATTGTTTTTATGTCCCTTCTGTTTTAAGACCTCATGAATCTTAGTCAGATACAAGCTGGGCATGAGCAGCTAATACTTTGCTAGTGCTTTTTATATGCTCTCCAGTATGGCCGTGAATTCTTCCCAGAGAGAAATTTGAACAGCTTAGGCATTACAGATTCTGGGAAACCCTCATCCAAGTGAACCATGGAATATAACCCTTTTAGGAAGGCTGCCCTGACAACTGTTTCCAAATTGTTCATAATTGACTGTGGAAGACAAGTTCCCTGAACAATGTTCTTTACATTGCCTCTCAATCAGCATGATGTGCCATAATGGTATTGTGTGCACAAACTTAATCTTACAAAGGCTGATTAAAACAAAACACTTATGGCCATTTGAAAGATATTGTGCATCGGAAGGCTTCTTGCCCCCAGCTTTGACTTCAGCACCCTGAAGAAGGGACTTGTAATAACTTCTCTGAGCAAGGATATAAAGACCAGCAAGTATCTCAGCAGAGCTCAATCAAAAGTCTTGTGACAACTCAATACAGGGTTGCAGGAGCCCATCATGGATTGCAGCAAGCTCTTCCATAGACTTGGCCAGAAAAAACAAAACCAGAGGCCGGCATAGTAGTTCAGGTCCAACTGATGCAAAATATTCCTGAATCTGATACTCCTTAAGATCAGAAATTAATCAGCATTTTTGCCTAATTCCATCAGGATCTTGTACTCCCAATTAAGCAGGCATAGCCTTCAAATATTACCAGAAATGGATCTATTTATTTAATAACAGAATTACATTGTTCTGTCTAGCCACAATTTCCAAAAATGTTCAAGCTCTAGGATTCATATGCAGGTACTATACAGAAATTTCCACAACTTAACACCTGAAACATCCAGGCAAAAACCGAAGACAAGCAGATTTTATCATTTCATTGGATCCATGAGAAAACAAAGTGAGAGCTTTGCTATTAAATGAGTGTAGAAATCTTTCAGCCCAAACTTCTTGCTTCACTTTTGGCAGTTTGGTAGTCAAAAGCTCTTGTGAACCCATCCATGCAGTCCCATTTAAAATTTATCAATTGAATTTAGTAAAATTACTCCATGCAGCTTTATGAGCTAGATCAACCTGTTTTCGTAGAATTTTACTTACCGGAATTGCTGTTGATACAACTTTTCTCTGCCAGTTTAAGAGCATATCAGTGCAGTTCCTCAAATCTTTTCAAGAATTGCTTATCAACTTTGATTATGTGGTGGTCCTTTTTTGCCTCCAGTTTCAGCACTTCTAGCTGATACGCAAGTTCTTTTGCTTTCACCTCAGTTACTAGATGAGCTAATTCTAGCTTGCTTTCCTTGTAGATATGATTAACTACTGTTCTTTCTTACTATTCAAATTTTTTACATTTAAAGTTGAATTGTCTGCTATGTAAGTGTTATTCGATCCCTCCTTTTGCTTGCTGACATTGTTACACTGGATGGGTTTTACTCCGGATGATTTTCCCTGGTTCAGTGTCTCAAACCCTTCCCATAGGCAAGCCCTTGTGCCCATCACCAACCCAATGCTGAGGTAATCTGTAGTGAGACCAGTGACCAAAGGATCACTGGTAATTCAACTTACTGGTCATATCCTCACTGACAAACTGCCTGTCAGATTTATTAAATGGTAAGTAATGATTCATTTAGATATACAACAGTTACAGGACCAGCTGTCCCTCCTCAGAAAAAAACATGTCTGTTACACTAAACATAGCGTTAGCTTCCATGTAGAGTTAATACTAACAGTCCAATTTTTTTAAACTGATCAGATGATACAAGACATACTAAGAAATACTTCACAACAACATGACTAAGACTAAACAAATTTAGCTTGTGCCCCTTAAACTCAAAACAGAAATGCTAATCAATCACATTTGAACAAAATACCTGAAATGCTTGTTTGAGTTGAGCAGAAACTTATGTGTATCAAAACTATTGGCAGGATTTTGAGCACATAGAGTCAAATAATGATTACAGTAGAGAAAGCTATTCAGCCCATCAAGTCAGTGTTGGTTCTCTGCAGGAGCAACTTCGTTAGTCCCACTTCCCTGACCCTTCCCCTATAGCCTTGCAATTTTTTTTCTCTTCAAGTGATTGATTCTCCTTTGAAATCCAGGATTGAATCTGCATCCACTGCTCTCTTATTCCAGATCTTAACTGCATAAAAAATGTTTTCCTAATGTTGCTTTTGCTAATCACCTTAAAGGCTCTTGGCATCCATGAACTTATTCTCTCCTTGGCCTACCTGTAGCCTTTGAGATGGTTGACCACAGCATCCTCCTCCAACATCTTTCACATTCTTCCAGCCAGGTCAGACTGCTCTCATGTGGCTCTATTCTTATATACCTTATTGTAGCCAGAGAATCATTTGCAATGGTTTCTTTTCCTGCTCCCATACCATTAACTCTGGTGTCTGACAAAGAATAGCCCCCTCCTATTTCTCATCAACATGCTGCCCTTGGCGACATCATCTGTTAGTCTTCACATTTATGGCAACACCCAGCTCTACCTCACCACTACTTCTCTCGACTCCTCCACTTTTGCTAAATTATCAGACTGCTTATCTGACAATGAGTACTGGATGAGTAGAAATCTCCTCCAATTAAATGTTGGGAAGACTGAAGCCATTGTTTTTGGTCTCCACTTCAAACTCCGTTCCCTAGCTACCGGCTCCATCCCTCTCCCTGGCAACAGTCTGAGATTAAGCCAGTTTGTTTGCAAACTTTGGTGTCATGTTTGATCCTGAGATGAACTTCCAACCTCATATTCGTGCCAACTTTACCTGTCTCAGTTCATCTGCTGCTGAAACCCTGATTCTTAGCTTTGTCATGTCTAGATTCGACTATTCCAATGCAGTCCTGGCTGGTAACCCACATTCTATTCTCCGTAAACTGGCGGTCATCCAAACCTCAGCTGCCTGCTTCTTAACTTGCAACATGTTTCGTTCCCCTATCACTCCTGTGCCTGCTGACTTACATTAGCTCCCAGTCAAGTAATGTCTTGACTTTAAAGTTCTTATCGTCATTTCCAATTCACTCCATCACCTTGCCCCTCTCTATCTCTGGAATCATGTCCAGCCCCACAGCGCTCCGAGATATCTGTGCTCCTCTAATTCTGACCTCTTGTGCATTCCTAATTATAATTGGCCCTCCATTGGTGGCCGTGCCTTCACTTGCCTAGGCCCCAAGCTATGGAGTTCCCTCCCTACACCTCTTCGCCTCTCTAACTCATTTTCCTCCTTTAGAACACTCCTTAAAACCTACTTGTTTGACCAAGTTTTTGGTCATCTGACCTAATATTTCCTTACGTAGCTCGGTGTCACGCTTTGTTTTGAAATATCCGAGCAGAGGTTTGGAAAGTTTCAATATGTTAAAGGCGCAATAGGTTGTTGTTAACTGTGTCCTCTGAGCCTTGACCTTCTGTCAATGGGAACAATTTATTTCCTGTCTAGCCCCTCATGATTTTGAGTACCCTATCAAATCACTTCACTAAAGAGAACTACTGCCCAAGCTACTCCAATCTACCCATGTAACAGAAGTCCCTCATCCCTGGAACCACTCTCATAACTTGTCTCTGCACCCACTCTACAGTTTTCACATCATTCCCAAAGTGCTACATCCAGAACTGGACACAATACTCCAGTTGAGACCAAACAGTGTTTTATAAAATGTTCATCATAACTTATTTGTTTTTGTAATCTATGCCTCTATTTATAAAGTCCAGGATCTCGTATGCCTTTTTAACCGCTTTCTCAACCTTCCTGCTACCTTCAACAATTTGTGTACATATACTTCTATCTCGCCATCCCTGTACCCCTTTAGAATTGTACCTATTATTTTGTATTGCCTCCCCTTGTTTTTCCTCCCAAAATGTTTCACTTCATTGCTCTGCATTAAATTGATCTGCCACGTTTCCACCTATTCCAAAAGCCTGTCTATGCCCTCTTGACATCTAGTACTATCCTCCTCACAGTTCACAAAACTTCCTAGTTTTGTGTCATTTGCAAATTGTCGCTTGCATGACCCTGAGTGTCGACCCCTGGAAAACCCCACTGTACATCTTCCTCCAATCCAGAAAACAACAGCGTTTCCTGTCACATAGTTAACTTTGCATCCATGTTACCACCATCCCTTTTACTACATGAGCCTCAGCTTTGCTGGCAAGCCTATTATGAGGCACTTCACCAAATGTCTTTTGGAAACTCATATAGACTACATCAGTGGCAATATCGTCATCAACCCTATCTGTTACCTCATCAAAACAATTCAATCAAGCTAAGCACAATTTGCCTTTAACAAGTCCATGTTGACTTTCCTTAATTAATCCATACTTGTCCAAGTGACTGTTATTTCTGTACCAGATTATCATTTCTAAAAGCTTTCCCATCTCTAAGGATTAAATGAATTCTGGGTTAATCGCTGCACCCTTTTTAGAACAAGGCTCTAACAATTGCAAATCTCCCGTCTTTTGGTACCAACTTTGTATCTAAGGGGGATTGGGAAATTATGCAGCCTAACTTCCCTCAGCATCCTGAATTCAACTTATTCTGGTTCTAATGACATATTAACTTTACGTTAAACCAGCCTTTCCGTTACCTCTCCTTTATCAATTTTTAGCTCATCCAATATCTCAACCACATCTTCTTCCACTATGACTCCTGTAGCATTTTCAAAGATAGATGCAAAGTACTCATTTAATATCTCAGCCATGCCCTCGGCTTTCATGTGTAGGTTTCCTTTTTGGTCCCTAATTGGCCTCACCCCTCCTCTTACAACTGTTTTACTATTTCTATGCCTATAGAGGACTTTTGGATTCCCTTTTATGTTAGCTACCAGTCTCTTCTCATATTCTCTCCTTGCCTCTCTTATTTCCTTCTTCTCACTTGCCCACTGAACTTTCCATGTTCGGCCTGACTCTAACTTGCATCATCAACCCGACATCTGTCATACTCATCTTTTTTTTCTGCTTCATTTTGTTCTTTATCTCTTTCATCATTCAGAAAACTTAGACCTAGTTTGCCTTACCTTTCCCTCTCATAGGAATGCACCTAGACTGTACCCGAACCAACTTCTCCTTAAAAGAATCCATTTTTCCATTATAGTTTTTTCAGCTAATCTTTCATTCTAACTTACCAGGGGTAGCTCGTTTTCACCCCACTAAAATTGGCTCTCCGCCAATTAAGTATTTAACATTGCTCCTTGTCCTTTTCCATAGCTTATCTAAACCTCACTATATGTTTCCATATTGAGTTTTGATCTACCTCATTTCCCCAAACATAACAAGCATTGTTTCCTTCCTCATTGGACTAGAAGCATCCTGGTCAAGAAAATTTTATACTGGCATCTGTCTATGTTAGGAAAATTGAAGTCCCCCCCATTATCACTACTCTGGTTCTTATACACTTCTGTAATTTTCCTGCAAATTCACTCCTTTATATATTTCTCATTAACTGGTGGCCCAGCAGTATTATGACATCTCTATTGTGTCATAACTCTAACCAAATAGATTGTCCTTGACCACTTTAGGATATCTTCTCTGTTCAGCACTGTAAAATTCTCCTTAATCAATGCTGTCACCATTCCTCCATTCTTTCCTTCCTTATCTTTCCTGAACACCTTGTGTCCAGGAATATTTAGTACCTAGTCATGCCCTTTTTTGAGCCTGGTCTCCATTATTGCCACATCATCATATTCCCATGTGTGTATTTGAATCTGCAGTTCACCAAACTTAGTTATGTTTTGTGTATTTACATACATGCATTGTAAACATGAATTAGATCTGTTTTCCCTCTTAGTCTGACCCCATGTATTACCTTACTATTTCTTACTTTAGTGCTGTCTCTCGCAATTCTTTGTGCACTTTGTTTCTCCTTTCTAATGCTACATCACATTTTCATTCCCAAGCCAAATTAGTTTAAACCTTCCACAACAGCACCAGTAAACCACCCCATGAGGTCATTGGTCCTGGCCCTGATGAGGTGCAGCTCCTCTGGTCAAAACAGGTCCCATTTTCCCCAGAACTGGTCCCAATGTCCCAGGAATCTAAAGCCCTCCTTCCTGTATCATCCCTCGAGCCACACATGCATTTACACCACCCACCCAATTTTACGTTCACTAGTGGCATTGGGAATAATCTGGAGATTACTATCTTTAAGGTCTTGTTTCTTAGCCTTTTTCCTAGCTCCCCAAAATCAGTCTGCAGGTCCTCATCCCTTTTTCTGCCTATGTTGTTGGTACTGATATGGACCACAACCTCTAGCTGCTCATCCTTCCCCCTCAGAATGTTCTGCAGGCGCTCAGTGATATCCTTGACCCTGGCACCAGGGAGGCAACATACCATCCTGGAATTACATCTGTGGCTGCAGAAATACCTCTCACTTCCTCTAACTATAAAGTCCTATAAGTTGCTTTTGTGACCTTCTTCCTCAGCACCACACTGCTTAACCACCCATAGTGCTATGAATTTTGCTTCTAGTTGTTTCTGAGGAACCATCGCCCTCACCAGTATTCAGAACTCAACAATGATTGGAGAGCGAGATGCACTCAGGGGACACTAACATTACCTACTTGGTCTTCCTTGACTGCCTGATGGTCACCCATTCCTTCTCTGCCTGCACATCCTTAAGCTGTGGTGCTATTCATTGCAGTGACTCCAGCTCTGCTCATGCTCCAAAACTCTGAGTTTGAGCTCCTTCAGCTGGTGATACTTCCTGCACATGTCTTTGTCCAGGGCATGAGATGTGTCCTGGAGTTCCCACATAACACAGGGTATGCATTCAAAGGGACTGAGATGCTCTGTCATGCCTCTAGATATTATCTATTTACTGAATTAAGAGAAATAAACTTAGGACTTAAATAAACATCCTCCAGCTTCTCATCAATCAGCTCCTTCCCTTGTGCTGATTTAAGTATTCAGAAGGCTATAGAAATAGTCAGGAACTGGAATAAGGGACATATGGCTCCATAGTGCTTGATTTGGTTGGTGGGGCAGCTGGGCAATAGTAAGAGCATATACCCATACAACCAACAGCCCGGGCTAATTGACTATAGAGATAAACAGCATTGCAGCAGACATGGCTGATAGGGTGTAAATGAAAGAATCTAGCATAGTGCAGGGCACAAGAACAAAGAAAGATGACAACAGACAGGGATTGAGGTTGAGGACAACAGTAACTGGGCATCAAAGACTTCAGTAAAGAAGAACGTAAGAGTAAAGCAATAGCTATTGACCTCCCCAAGGGATGTGAAGGTGCAATTAATCATTACAACCCATATATTAATGGCCACTAAAAATTGTGGATTCCACTACTAATCATCTCTATTCCTATTATGCCATGACAGTCACCATCCAAAACGAAAAAAACAAAATTCATGAAGATAATTGAACATGATATACAGAAAATGAATAGCAAAGAAGAAAAATGAAAGGCAATGAATATGATAGAATCTGAGAAATATTGAGAGAAACAGGAACACAAAGATGACAAACAGACAAGGTAAATAGTTTATTAGTTGTTGGGTGGTCAAAGAAATATGGCAGCTGAAAGAAATTAGAAAAAATTGAGAGCAGTTTTGCTGCTGTGGTTTCTTCCTGATTGACAACACAAAATAAAATGAGCTGTTTGATTTTATTTTCCCTAGTTGTCTACCAGCTCATGTTTGATGGGTTTTCCTATCTATAGCTAACTTAAGTTAGCTTAAAGTTAACAAATAATGATTATTTCATCCAATTAAATGTAAGTGTGATATAATTCTTAGTCCAGTGCCAGGGGCACATTTTCCAAGCAGCCATTGTGTATTAGATGCACAACTTTAATTTTATGGATGAATAGATGTGATAAATCAATTTAGATCAAAGAAATAATAAACAGGGAATGGGGGGAATCCATCAGATGAAAGCTAATTGACCTGAAACATTAACTCTGATTCCATCTCCACAGATACTGCTTGACCTGCTGAGTATTTGAGGATGTCTACTTACATACAAGAACTGATGGAAACCTGTTTAGCCTTGCCCACGTGAGATCCAAGTGTGCCAAGTCCTCATCAGAGAGTTGCTCTATGCTGACGATGCCGCACTAGCATTCCATACCAAGGAACACCTTCAACAGCAAATGGAATCATGCCTATAAAGAGTTTGGTTTGACCATCAGCATCAGGAAGGCAAATGTCACGGTCCAGAACATTGCCGTACCACCATGTATCAGCATTGACAATGTGATGCTGGAGGTTGTTGATAGCTTTACATATCTAGGCTCCACAATCACCAGCAATCTGTCACTTGATGCTGAAATCAACACATGCATTACAAAAGCTACAATTATGTCCAAACTGAGTGACAGAATGTGGAACAACAGTAACTTGACTGAAAACAGCAAATTGCAGGCCTAACAAGCCTACATCTTCAGTGCACTCCTCCACAATAGTGAGACCTGGACAATAAATACTATGCAGGAGAAAAGGCTGAACCATTTCCACCTTTGCTGTCTCAGACATATCCTTGGCATCTCTTGGCAGGACAAGATCACCAGAGGTCCTGGAGCAAACTAATTCAGAATATACTCAATGCTGTGCCAATGATACCTACGCTGGCTCAGCCATGTTCATCAGGTGGATGACAGCCATATACCCAAAGGCCTACTGTATGGTGAACTGGCCATTGGGTCACAACTTGCTAGGTGTCTATATCTCTGCTAAAAGGACCTGGAGCGATATAAGAAGAGGGGAGACACTAACACTGACAACAAGGACACAATGTTTGACTGTTTGGAGGGGTATTGGAAGAGGCGAGCAGAAGTGAAAAGCTCAGTTGGCCAAGAGAGCTCGGAGAAAACAGAGGCCAGTAAATCATGCACCTTCTCAGTCCACTGTCTTCCTCTGCAGCAAATGTAGCAGAGTCTGCCATGCCAGAATGGGGCTCCTGAGCCACATCAGGAGATATTTAACACAGTTGTCCATCATGGCGCAAACCATTGTCTCACAAGATGGAAAGCTGTCAAGTGTGCAATATTTCCAGCATTCTTTGCTTTCATTTCCTATTTCCAAATCTGCAGTATTTTGCTTTTGAATTAGTCACAACACTGTGATTCTGAAATTAGCAGCTTCTCCATATGCAAATATAGCAAAAGCGTCAGGTAAGTGATTTTGAATTAGTTTCTGCTCTTTAGTATTGCAACATAAATTACTTTAAAAAGTCCTCAGAAACCAAATTCAAAACTTTATCAGTAGGACTAAAAAAATGAATGCAGAGATAAAGAAGTCCAATGCTTACTGCAAAATTATTACATAGTTAAAGGGTCTCAAACTACTTTAGGGTGATTGTTTGCATTGCTTACCTGTGTTCCATCCCCATTCACCAGGGGAGGCAGAAGAGACAAATCCACATTGAGAAGTGAGGGTGCATCAAGTGATGGTGGTTTTTCTGCCATTATCAGAAGTACATACGCACAATGGCTTCCTTTTCCAACTCCTGATCTGAAAAAAAACAGTTTAAGTGAATATGCAACTGTAATTTGAATACAATATTTCAGTATTTAAACCCATATGTTCATACAACAAAAGTGGCTCCTGCTGGCTGTTATACATTTAATTCATTAAAATGTCCCAAGACATTATCTCACACCCCCCTTGCTCAGTGTTTTGGGAAAAAACGATTCTCTAAAATGGGCATTTGGTTATATATATGATAAAAATATACTTATATGGTTACACAATTATTTGTCATATTGAGTTATAAATCTGTGCAGAAATAACTATAATTCATAACCGCGGTGCTACCCTTTCCCCTGACCTTCGACAATCACATGATCCATTTAGACGCTTCGATCACTAAATAAAAGTGCCTTATATGGCTTTTCAAGCCAATAATGTAAAAGTGTTTTTTATTTTAAAATGTCTCCCTTTAAAAGATTTTAAAAACTAATAAAGCGTGAAAAACACATGTGCTGCAGTCATAATCCATGATACAGTTATCGTCAGAAAAATTTGGGCAGTGGCATCAGTTGTACCTGGTCCAAGTGACACAAGGATCTCCCTTCTTTCCTTGACACCAGATAAATATGTATATTATTGAAATATATGTATTGTATACTTCTTCTTTACTTGTGAACATAAGGGATTGAGTACAAATAATTTGTCTAAGGTTTAATTACCTCATTATTATAGAGAGACCTATAAATGAAAAAAACTTTTGAAAGTGGACGTCAGAAGAGAAAAAAGCAGCAGCTTGAAAGGTGAATAAAACAATTGCCGAAAGTTGACAGTTATTTAACTGTAAAAAAGGAGGGACCTCATACTCAAGAGAATTAGCTGGGCCCACAACAACCACAAGCTTCCACTTGTACTAAGTTAAATGATACAGATGTGAATGTGACTACTACGCCCGAGAATTTCACAGAGACTGAAATTCCAGCTGAAGGAAATAGATACACAAAGTCCAATGATCTTGGTCTCTGGGGTGCCTTGACTGAGGATGATATTTCATCCTAGACACAGAAGTGTCAACATTGGTATGGCCCATTTGAGAAATTGAAGCGGGCATTCAAAAACCAGATTAGTTATTTTTCAAAGGTCTAGTTTATTCAATGAAAGTTAATGGTGAAAAATACAATCAAGAGTGGCTAGTATACTCTCCCAACAACTGGTTGTGTTTACTGTCTTGTCTGCAAACTCTTCTCAACATCATTGACAGCACTGGTGGGTTTAATGACTTCGAAACCCTGTTGGAATTCAAAATCATGAGAACTTGGAGGATCATAGAAATGCTTTGTTCACATATCTGACAAGGCAACGTGGGTTAACCTTGGATTCACATCTGAAGGAACAGATAAAAAAAAGGAGCAACCGTTCTGGGTACATGTACATGAACGTGTCATTGCAGTTGTGTGTACAGGACATGGGTTAGCTTTAGGGGGAGGCAATGAAAAGTTTGGCTCGGCACATAATGGGAACTTTGTTGGCTTGAACTCTTTGCTAAGTTTGATTCATTTCCTGCCAAACATAAAACATTATGGAAGCAGTGGATCTGGGAAGCCTTCATACTTGTCTAAAACAATATGTGATGAACTCACCCAGCTTATGGCTGAAAAGCTAAGAGGATCTATTTTGGATGACTTGAGAAAAGCAGGATACTTCAGTTTGTCTGTTGGCTCTACACCAGATCTTTCACATGTTGATCAACTAACTGTTATTGTATATTATGTGTCACTGGATGATGGTTTTCCCATTGAGCACTTTCTAACTTTCCTTGAATTAGAAACCATAGTGGTGAAAGTATGGTCAATATGGTGATGGATTATCTTAGCAATAACTGCAAAGTTGATTTTTTTTTATTCATTCTCAGGATGTGGGCTTTGCTCACTGGGCCAGCATTTATTATCCATCCCTGGCTGCCCTTGAGGTGGTGGTGGTGAGCTGCCTTTTTGGACCGCTGCAGTCCATGTGGTGTAGGTACACCCACAGTGCTGTTAGGAAGGGAGTTCCAGGGTTTTGACCCAGCAACAGTGAAGGAATGGCGATATATTTCCAAGTCAGGATGCTGAGTGACTTGGAGGGGAACTTCCAGGTGGTGGTGTTTCCATCTATCTGCTGTCCTTGTCCTTTTAGATGGCAGTGGTCATTGGTTGGGTAGGAGCCTTGGTGAATTCCTGCAGTGCATCTTGTAGATGCTAAATGAGTCAAATTGCATCAATTGCCTGATCAAATAAAGGATTTAGGAGCAATTTCTTTGCACGTTTTGTTGTCACATGGGAGTGGTTGAAACAGATAGCACTGATGACTTGGGATTAATCTGGTCACTCTTTTCTAAGTCTTTTCTAATGCATGTACAATCTACTCTTAATTCAGTCATATTTCACCCAGAATATTTTGAATGAGCCAATTTTAAGGACACAGCACACCAAAATATTACAGGGACATTAATCAACAGCAAAAAATATCAAATGGTTGTTGAAATGCACATGATTGAAGCTTGAACACTGCCAAGCTGTGCAGTTGAACTTAAGCTATTTTACAAAATATTCTGTGATGGAGTTTGCTTGCTCAACAGTGCACTCAGCGACATAACTGTCAATGCTATTTAGCATAAAGAAAAGTCCCATTAGTTCTCAGCTATTCTATCAGCAGTTATATCATGGCTATGGTAGGGACTAATTCCCCTACCTTTGTCAGCATACTAAATCTATTTGCTTGAGCCTCTTCCTCAGAAAAAAATCCACTTTCACAGCTATATCAACTATTACCGTGTCAGTCCGCAATTGACACATCAGGACTTCCTTACCAACACTATCAATGAATTCAAAATTTGTACCAACGGAACTATCACCAATTTAGAGATGGCCAACTGTGTCTGTGTCAGATTCTCGACTGTGTCAAATGCAGTTGTTTCCTTCAATTGCAGGACTGATGAACAGTGTTGGAAGCAGTTTGAAACTGATTTTGCTTTTAGCTTCTTCTATGAAGAATGGGTTATCCAGTGAGAATTGTATGCCAATGCAAAGTTCAGCAATGTTTGTCCTCATCAAACATTTCTCAGTGCAGTTTCATAACATAAACCATACTAGTGCCCAGTGGTTGAATTGTGAATGTAATGTTTTGCAGTTAAAATATTAGCTTTGTTGGTATGCCATGTGAGATGCAAACTTGAGAACCATCAAGGTTACTTTTTTGCCTTATGATGCCACACTTCAAAGTAATGCAGCCAATGTTAATAAAATAGGCATTGAAACATTTTTGTTGTTCTTGTAGGTTACAAGCAGTGTAACTACACCAAAAAATATGGCTGGGGTGAGGGAATGGGGAGATGGTGGTGGAATTCTTTATCAGCAGCTGCCTTCTGCTCTCCCAGTACCGTGAGCGCAAAACACAGCGTTCAGCTTTCCACCCCCACCACGCACATTATTAATTTGCAAAAGCTAGTATTCTACTTGTGTGCAGCCTTTAATTAAAAAATTGGCTAGATTGATCAGCATGTCTTAGTAATATAAAATCTGAGATATTTTATCATGCATTTAGTTGGCAACACAATTGATGGATGCATTATTGTTACTACCAGCAGCCAAAAAATCCCCAAATCCCCATTTGATTTGCCATACATTGGCCCCTGTTTCTAGCAATGCTCAGGAACTCATTTCTCTGGGAAATATCTGAAAATACCCCAAAACTTTGCAGGGAGTCAAATTATTCTGTCAAATCGTACAGATAGATTATTTAATTATACAAATGCCAACCCTCCAATAATTGAAGGTTTTTAAAAATTCATTTAAGGGATGTGGGTGTCACTGCCTAGGCCAGCATTTATTGCCCATCCCTAATTGCCCTTGAGAAGGTGGTGATGAGCTGCCTTCTTGAATTGCCGCAGTCCCTGTGCTGAAGGTACACCCACAGTGCTGTTAGGGAGGGAGTTCCAGGATTTTGACCCAGCAACAGTGAAGGAAAGGCGATATATTTCCAAGTCAGGGTGGTGAGTGGCTTGGAGGGAAACTTCCAGGTGGTGGTGTTCCCATGTATCTGCTGGCCTTGAATGTCTTAAAACCAATAACAGTCTCCAAATTAGGAAATAAATTCTTCCATGACTTCAGCCTATACCTCAAAAGGAAATGTACCAATATCTATTTCTCTCACTCACCGATTTCTGAAGACTAAACCACAGATGCTTTTCAAGTGCGGCTGACAATTGTAACTCAAACATGTAGTTGAAATATCAACCACACTAGAATTCAAACCCCATTATTACTTCAGGATAAACTTTGTAACTCAAACAACACTATGTGCGTTTGTAAAAGATTAATAAATGTCATACTGAAGCAAGCTAAGAAATACAATTAAATTACAGTACAACACAAGCTGAAAAAGTATTATCAATGGCTCAAGAGTCCAGTGAATGCCAGGTTTCTGTAGGTTTTGAAGTTCTTTCATTACATTTCTAACTGACATCAATGGTCCAGCAGAAAATTATCTGCCATGTTTCAGAGAAAAAATTCCCAAGTGACAATTGCAGAGTACATATTATCACACAAGACATTTCCAGTACTTTGCATTTATATTTAAATCTTTTCCTTACAAAGTAAAAGTGACCCTATCTATATCAAAATGTTTTAAAGGTTGATAACTAGACCTTTGAATAACGCAAATAAAGGTTAATCCTTCCCTCAAAATTCATAAAACTCATGCATCAATTACATTCTTATTTAACAAAAAATGGATGAAAGTGAAAGTGTGAGTAAACAAAGTTTTACCTTTTGGGTAGTTGCATACTTGCTAACTTACTGACTGACTTGCTGAGCTTCTTCCTTCTTTCAGACTGCCCTCCTTAACCTCCCCCACCACCAACTTCCCAAAACCAGTCAATTGCTTCTATTTAGTTTTAAATTAAATTCATCCTAAATGTGGCCCTGAAACATCCAAAGTATTCCAATTTTTCCCCAAAGCTTAGAACTTTTAAGCTTAAATTTCACAAGCTTTGAGCAATGCTTTTTTAGGTTCACTGGTTAGTCAAATAAAAAGCACAGGAAAATTTTTTGATGCTTCCAAAATTCAAAGGTATAATTTTGTACATGCAAGAACAGCTTTCTAATCATTTTGCAACCTTTCAAGAACCAGAAATTAATGGCTAATGGTGCAGATTACTTATCAGGTGTATTGAACTATTCTAAAAACAGTACAACCCCCCCAGTTAAACTGTTTCAATGACACACAGTAATATATTTAAATATGAAAAACAATATAAAACTAATGCAATAATATTTTGGAAGACAAATTAAAGCTTCCATTAGAGTCCAGGATTTTTAAAAAATTTACAAGTTCAATTTTGCTCAGTTGATACTTTAATCCCTATAAGGAGTAAACTTTCAATATAATTTAAAAAGACCTTCTTGTAGGTACAGAAGACATTATTCAAAAACTAATTTGAGCAGCAGGTGCTTCCTCTCACAAAATACAACGTCAAGTAATTTCTTGCTGCTTAACACATTTGCAAGAGGACAGTTACACAGCCACATTGATAGGGACATGGGAGTGGGTTAGTCACCCACTACTCTCTTACTTGCAGTTTGTTGTAAAGTGGGGAGTGAATTACATATAATTTACTGTACAGGAACAAGGACAGATCATTCAGCCCCTCGAGCCTGTAACACCATTCAAGTAGATCTTGGTTCGTCTGTATCTCAACTCCATCTGTCTTGGTTCTGCTTAATACCATTAACTAATCAAAATTTATTAACCTCAGTTTTGAAATTTTCAATTAACCTAGCCTCAACAGCTTTCTGGGTGAAGAGTGTTCCAGGTTTCCTCTATGCATTGTGTGAAGTAGTACTTTCTGGCATCAGATCTGATGTTGCTTGGGATTCTTCCACCGCAGGAAAAAGTTCTCCTCCATCTACCCCATCAACTCCTTTGATCATCTTAAGCATCTCAATTAAATCCTTAATCTTTTATTTAAGGAAATACAAGCCTGGTATATGCAACTAGTCCTTAACCCTTTTAGCCCCAGTAACATTCTGGTGTATTTGAGCTGCACCCTCTCCAAAGCGAATAAAGTCCTCCTGAGGTATGGTGCTAAGAACTGAATGCAACAGTCCAGATGAGGGCCAGGATTCTGTCTGGCCGACAGGGGTCTTGCCCACCAGTCAGAGTACAGAGATGCTCCCATCAAAGTGGGCCCGGCCGCCATGGTTCCTGCTGCAATGGGAGGCATTAAGTCCAGCCAGTCTAACCAGATCTCTGTATGGCTATACCGTAAGATATAAAAATATTCTAATAGTATTTTAAATTACTTTTTTGCAACTTATATCAACTATTAGCAATTTCTGTACTTTGACCTCTAAATCTCTTCTCAGCTATAGCTCCTAGGTTCTTGCCATTAGGAAAATATTTTGATTTATCTTTCTTAGGTCCAATGTGGATAATCCTACATTCGTCCACAGTGAACCCCTTCTACCACAGTTTTTGCCTTCTCATTTAATCTATTTCAATCTTTTGCTCCAAGCCACAATACTTCCTGTGCCAGCAAGCTTAGATATACAGCTCTCTCTTCCTTCTTCCAAGTCATTCATAAACAGAATGAAAAGTTGTGGCCCTCGTACATATCCCTGGGGGGAATACCACAAAGCAAATCCTGCAAATTTGAGTACACTTATTGTTCCTGTTCTCCAATCGCTACCTCCGACCCAATTCCCGATCTTAGTCAGTAAGTTGCCTCTAACTGCACGTGCTCTCATTTTTGTACCCCTATATAAATAACCTCCATAGACACGCCTTTATCTACCCTAGTTTCCTCCTCAAAACAGACCATTCAGCTCTACAAGGCTATGCCAGTTTTTAAACCCCATGAGCTTCCTCCCATCTTACATCTTCACACCTCAAATATATATCCTTCTGTTTTCTCCCTCGTGTACTTCTCGCTTCTGCTTAAATGCATCTATGCTATCTGTCTCAGTCATTCCATGCTATATACTCCAATTGCGAGTTCCATGTTCTTATCATTGTTAGTCAAGAAATTTCTCCTTAATTCTTCATAGGGTTTATTAATGACTATTTTATGGTCATAATTTTAGCCAGCCCAAGTGGAAACATCATCTCTACATCTATCCTATAACCATCATAATTTAGTGACTGAAGTCTTTCTCAGTCTTCCTTCTGGAACTTCCTAAAGATCTAAAAAACAAGATGTATAACTTATTTTTAAAAAAAAATCACTTTACAGCTCGAACAAAACTTCCTCTGACTTAGAAAATACTGTTTTGGCTATGTAGTTAAATAATGTATTGTCTTTGCTGGTTGTTGCTTTGCAGTTTTTATCATTGGGTCTACTAAGATTCACAGGACTCAACTTGATCCTTAGCTATTTCAATACTATTCGTGCACGAATGTGTGTGTGTGTGTGTTACCACTGTAGTACACACAAACATTTTGTCCAATTTCTAAGCTGTCCTCTTCAGATCCTTTGCCCCATCTAACTTGGTGTCTTTTGTAATAAAAACAAAAAATGCTGGAAATACTCAGCAGATCAGGCAGCACCTGTGAAGAAAGTTAACATTTCAGGTGGATGACCTTTCATCAGAACTGGGAAAAGTTAGGGATAAACTTCTCGACTGAGGATTCCTCCCACTGTGGTTGACAGGGCTCTCGACAGTGTCCACCACATTTCTCGCACTTCTGCTCTCATCCCTTCCCCTAACTCCCAGAACCACGATAGGGTTTCCCCTTGTCTTCACTCTCTACCCCACCAGACTCCATATTTAACAGATCATTTCCTGCCCTTTGTGCCACCTCCACTGTGATGCTACTGAACATATCTTCCCCTCCCCTTTGATATCTCGGTCCACTTCTCAATCGCTCCCAATGCCCATCCCCTTCCCATGGCACCTTTTCATGCAAACGCAGGAGATCTAACACTGGCCCTTTTACCTCCTCTCTCCTCACTGTCCCAAACACTCCTGGGTGAAGCTATTTATGCACACTTCTTTTAATTCAGCCTACTGTATTTGCTGCTCACAATGTGGTCTCCTCTACATTCACAGAATCACAAGTGTAGAAGAGGCCCTTCGGCCCATCAAGTCATTGGGGAGACCAAACGCAAATTGGGTGACCGCTTTGCAGAACATCTTCATTCAGTCCGCAAGCATGACTCTGAACTTCAGGTGGTCTGTCATTTTAATTCTCCACTTAACTCTCATGCTGACACCTGTCCTTGGCCTGCTGCACTGTTCTATAGAAAAGATCAAT
Source organism: Carcharodon carcharias (assembly GCF_017639515.1). Classification (NCBI taxonomy): domain Eukaryota; kingdom Metazoa; phylum Chordata; class Chondrichthyes; order Lamniformes; family Lamnidae; genus Carcharodon; species Carcharodon carcharias. The sequence goes on along the minus strand of NC_054484.1, from coordinate 96,609,703 downwards.
GTAAGCTTGAGAACAGCACCCCACCCTTTGATTAGGCACTTTACAGCTTTCCTTACTCTAGAGTTGAATAATTTCAGACCATGAACTGCAATCACCCCCCCTACACCACTACCAACACCCCCCTCCCTCCACCCTCTCTCCATTTTATCATCTTTACATGTTTTGGTCTTTCTCTTATTTTTGCTTTCGGGCAGCAAGGTCACTTACAGTGTGAAAGAAACAGTGGGGCCATTTACAGTGAGACAGTGTGAGAGAAACAGCAGGGCCATTTACAGTGAGAGAGTGAGAGAAACAGCAGGGCCATTTACAGTGAGAGAGTGTGAGAGAAACTGTGGGGCCATTTACAGGGAGCGAGTGCGAGAGGAGTGGGGCCTTTAACAGTGAGCGAGTGAGAGAAGAGTGTGAGATTACTAAAGAGCTTGAAAGGGAAAAGGGCACAGAGAGCAGCTGATTGGTGAGTATTTCTAGTCTTTAAAGTAAAGTAAGGGCTTTAGTTTGTGTTTAGATCTCTAGTTTTTTTTCTCTTTTTCTTAAAAATAGCTTGTTAAGTATAAGATTGATACTGGTGTGTATAAAATATAATTATAATAAAGTGTAAAGAGTGGGGATACTAGAGTAATTAATTAATAAATTGAATAAAATATGATAGCGATGGCAGGATGGGTGATGTGTTGCTGCTGCAGCATGTGGGTCCTGTTGGACACCAAGGTGATCCACAGTGAACACATCTGTACCAAGTGTTTGCAGCTCGAGGAACTTCAGATATGAGTTAAGGAGCTGGAGTCCAAGCTGCAGACATTGCGCCACATCAGGGAGGCGGAAAGTTACTTGGACACTTTGCTCCAGGACGTGGTTGCACCCCTCAGATTAGGTCATTCAGAGCGGGGACTGCAGGGAGGATGAGCAAACTGACCATGGCACCATGGTACAGGGAGTCATTCAAATGTGGGGAGGAAATGGGAACATAGTACTCGTAGGGGACAGTATAATTACGGGGATAGATACTGTTCTCTGCAACCGTAAGTATAAGTCCCGAAGGCTGTGTTGCCTGTCTGGTGCCAGAGTTAAGGACATCCCCTCAGGGCTGAAGAGGAACTTGGAGTGGGAGGGGAGGGATCCTGTTGTTGTCATCCATGTTGGTACCAATGACATCGATTGGACTAGAAAGGAGGTTCTGCTGAAAGAATTTGAACAGTTAGGAGCTAAATTAAAAAGGAGAACTTCCTAGGTAATAATCTCAGCATTGCTACCTGAGCCAATGGTAAACCGGCATAGGGTAAATAGAGTCAAGGAGTTAAATGTGTGGCTCAGGGATTGGTGTGGGAGGAATGGGTTTCAGTTCATGGGGCATGGGCACCAGTACTGGGGTAGAAGGGAGCTGTTCTGGTGGGATGGGCTTCACTTGAACCGTGCTGGGACTAGTGTCCTGGCGAATCAAATAGCTAGGACTGTAGAGAACACTTTAAACTAATGGGACGGGGTTTGGGGGATGGTTTCTGGCAAGGGGATACGTAGGCTTATAAAGCAAAAGGACATGGCAGCCTTGCAGGGCGGCTATTTCGGTCATGATACTCAGAGTGTGACAGGAAAGGACAGTGTACGAATATTTAAAAAAAGCAGCAAATAGGGTCAAAAGGGGGAAAAAATGGTAAAAAGGCAAAATTAATGGCTCTTTACTTAAATGCATGTAGTATTCGGAACAAAATAAATTAATTAACAGCGCAAATAGAGGTTAACAGGTATGATCTTATAGCCATTACAGAGATGTGGTTACAAAGAGATCAAAGCTGGGAACTAAATATTCATGTGGCTTTTCAAAAGGACAGGCAGGAAGGAAAGGGTGGTAGGGTAGCTTCATTAGCACGAGATGGAAGAAGTATGATAACAAGAAAGTATCTTAGATCGGAAGATGTAGAATCTATACAGGTGGAGGTAAGAAATAACAAGGGGTAGACGACACTGATGGGAATAGTCTATAGGGCCCCTGACAGTAGCTATACTGTAGAACAGAGAATAAATCAGGAGATAATGAGGGCATGTAAAAAAGGCAGTACATTAATCATGGATTACTTTAATCTTCATGTAGATTGGGAAAATCAAATTGACAGAGGTAGACATGAGCAAGAATTCATAGAGTGTATTTGGGGCAGTTTCTTAGAACAATATCTTGTGAATCTAACCAGTGATCAGGATATTTTAGACCTGGTAATGTATAATGAGGCAGGTTTAATAAATGATCTCAGAGTAAAGGATGCCCTACGAAACAGTAACCATAATATGGTAGAATTTAGCATTCAGTTTGAGAGTGAGAAATTTGGATCAGAAGCAACTGTGCTAAACTTAAATAAGGGTAATTACAATGAAATGGGGGCAGAGTTGGTTGGAGTGGACTGGGAAAGCAGTTTAGCAGAAAATATGGTTGATGAACAATAGCAGATGTTTAAGAAAATAGTTCATACTTCAACAAAGATGAGGAAGAAGGATTCAAGGAAGGGAATAAACCAACCATGGTTAACCAAGAAGTTAAGAACAGTATCAAATTGAAAGAAAAAACATACAATGTGGCAGAGATTAGTGGTAAACCAAGGGACTGGGAAAGTTTTAAAAACCAACAAAAGATGACTAACAAATAATAGAGGGAGAAAATAAACTTTGAGGATAAACTAGCAAGTATTATAAAAACAGACAGTAAGAGTTTCTTTAAATATATAAAAAGGAAAGAGAGGCCAAAGTGAATATAGGCCCCGTAGAGAATGAGGCTGGGGAAATAATAATGGGGAATCAGGAAATGGCAGAGGAGTTGAATAAATACTTTGCTTCAGTCTTCACAGTAGAAGATAGTAATAGCATTTCAAAAATCCTAAATAATCGAGGGGCGGGGGAGGAAATAAAGAAATTAGCTATCACTATAGAAAAAGTACAAGGGAAACTAATGGGGCTAAAGGCCGATAAGTTCCCTGGACCTGATGGGTTTCATCCTAGGATATTACAGGAAATAGCTACAGAGATAGGGGATGCACTGGTAGTAATCTTCCAAGAATCCTTAGATTTTGGAAAAATCCCAGAGCAATGGAGAACGACCACGGCCAACATAACACCCTTATTCAAAAAGGAAGGGAGACAAAAAACAGGTAACTATAGGCCAGTTAGCTTAACATCTATAATTGGGAAAATGTTGGAGTCTATTATAAATCATGTAATAGCAGAGCATTTAGAAATACATAATCTAATCAAGCAGAGTCAGCATGTCTTCAGGAAGAGAAAATCATACCTAACAAATTTATTAGAATTTTTTGAGGAGGTAAGAAGCAGGATGGATAAAGGTAGACGTAATTTATTTGGATTTCCAAAAGGGGTTCGATAAAGTACTGCACATAAGGCTACTTAATAAGATAAGAGCCCATGGTGTTTGGGGTAGTATATTAGTATGGATAGAGGATTGGCTAACTAATAGAAGACAGAGTTAGGATGAGGGGAGCATTTTCAGGATGGCAACCTGTAACTGGTGGAGTGCCACAGGGATCAGTGCTGGGGTCTCAATTATTTACAATATATATTAATGACTTAGATGAAGGAAGTGAATGTAAAATCGCCAAGTTTGCAAATGAGACAAAAATAGGTGGGAAGGCAAGTAATGAGGATGACACAAGGAGTCTACTGAGAGATACAGACAGGTTAAGTGAGTGGGAAAAAACTTGGCAGATGAAATATAATGTAGGAAAATGTGAGGTTGTGCACTTTGGCAGGAAGAATAGAGGAGCTGAATATTATTTAAATGGAGAAAGACTGCAGAAGGCTGCGGACAGAGGCATTTGGCAGTCCTTGTGCGTGAATTCCAAAAAGCTAACATACAAATTCAACAGGTAATAGGGAAGGCAAATGAAATGTTGGCCTTAATTTCAAGGGAATGGAGTATAAAAATAGGGAAGTTTTGCTAAAACTATACAAGGCACTAGTTAGACCGCACCCAGAATACTGTGAACAATTTTGGTCCCCCTATCTAAGGGGAAATATACTGGCATTGGATGCAGTCCAGAGAAGGTTCACTCGGTTGATCCCGGGTATGGAGGGATTTTCCTATGGAGAGAGGTTGAGTAGGGTGGGCCTGTACTTATTGGAGTTTAGAAGAATGAGAGGCGACCTTATTGAAACATGTAAGATTCTAGGGAGGCTGTACAGGGTAGATGCTGAGAGGTTGTTTCCCCTTGTGGGAGAGTCTAGAACCTGAGGGCATAATCTCAGAGTAAGGGGTTGCCCATTTAAAACAGAGATGAGGAGGAATTTCTTCTCTCAGAGGGTAGTCAATCTGTGGAATTCTTTACCGTAGAGGGCTGTAGATGTTGGGTCATTAAGTATATTCAAGGCTGAGATAGACAGATTTTTAATCAGAAAGGGAATCAAGGGTTATGGGAAAAAGACAGGAAAGTGGAGTTGAGGATTATCAGATCAGCCATGATCTCATTGAATGGCGGAGCGGATTCGATGGGCCGAATGGCTTACTATTGCTTCCCATGTCCTATGGTCTTATACTTGCACAAGGCACATCTTTTGTTTCTTCACCGTTCCCTTTGGCCCTATAAGATTAACTCTTCTGTCATTCAATCTCTCCTCTCTTCCACCCTTGTCCTTGTCACACCCACCATTTGCTCAAAACCTATTACATCTCTAACTTTTCCTACTTCTGATGAAAGGTCATCAACCTGAAACATTAACTCTGTTTCCCTCTCCACAGGTTGCTGCCTGACCTGAATATTTCCAGTGTCATGGCAGTGTGTCATGACAGTATTATAAATCATGAAAACTGTTTTTTTAAAGGTTACATTTTTAAAAATGGACCAATTCAAAATGGACTCTGAGGTCACATGATCTCTTGTGGATTTGAATCATTTGCTTTTATCGCACGAGGAGACAAAAGGATGCATTCTCAGACAGGAAAGCCATTTGGAATTCAATGAGTGCTCAACAAATGTAACTAGACGTCTTTGACTTTGATGATTTCCCTTCCCACACAAAGATGCTGACTGAAAAAAAACTTTAAGGTGTGAAAACCAACCACACCATGTGGGAGGAAGATTCAGACTAATTAAAATGATCATAAAACCTTATATGGAAGATGATTTTGCATTTGTTAGCAACACATGATACAGTGGCCATCTTTACTCCTTTTAAAACATAGCCAACTATTACAAGCAGACAGAACTCCATTATCAAACTTCATCACACACGGAATGAGAGGCCAACAAGCACAGCCATTGAACTGTCATTATCAACCAAGCTTAAAAAAAGGGCCACATCGCAGTTCCCTCAAAGAGAAATAAAGAACTTCCTCTCTCTTCCCTACCTGGTTCCATCTTCAAGCTTACCTGAGAAAAACCTCCTGCGATCAACTACAGCAACATCGGAACCGCTGAGACATCTCTACAATTTCAAAGCCTTCGCTCCAGACAACATAAAACACGACTACAAACTAACAGGCCTGTATTGAAACAGAGATTGAGATCCCTTCCATTTTTATAAGTATTGTTTTACCTTCATCTGTACCTAGATTTTTTTGTGCGAGTGAGTCAGAGAGAGAGTGAGTGAGACATAGTTTCCTTTAGTAATCTCCAGGGCAAAGGTGCGAAAAATAAACTAATCTTTTATTTTTAAAAAACACAAAAGGTTTGCTGCTGCATTATTTAAAATTGACTCATTCACTCCAAGGATAAGAAATACACACATGTATATAAATGATCACAGGCAGCAAAAGGTAACACCTTAAAATTGTCCATGCCACCAGCTTTTTGTGTTTTTATTTCAGATTTCCAGCATCAACAGTATTCTGCTTTTCGACTGGAATCTTTTGCCTTCTAACTTTTTGTTTTATAAACTGGCTCTTAGTATCTTCAGCAGAAGGCAACTTTAAGCAAAGGCTACTTTATTCCTAAAAGCTTTACCTATCTTAGTCATCAGGCTGGTCTTCATTATCCAATTTTTCATAAACATAGTTTTCAAAGCACAATAACCTCAATTATCTTAAACAAAAACAAAAATACCTGGAAAAACTCAGCAGGTCTGACAGCATCTGCAGAGAGGGATACAGTTGACATTTCAAGTCCGTGTGACTCTTCATCAGAACTAAGACATAGAAATGAGATGAAATATAAATTGGTAAAAGGGGGTGGGACAGGAGAGCTCGATTAGGGGCCAGTGATAGGTGGAGGCCAAGAAGAGACTGCCAAAGATGTCATAGACAAAAGGACAAACGGGTGTTGACAGTGGTGATATTATCGAAAGGATGTGCTAATGGGGACATTAAGGGAAGCAAGCTAGTGGCAGATGACCCTAGTATAGGTGGGGTGGGGGGAAGGGATCGAAATGGGCTAAAAGGTGGAGATGAAACAATAGATCGAAATAAGTTTTAAAATGGCAGGGAAGAGAAAAAATATAGTTGTAAAAAAAAATTATAAATTATTGGAAAAGGGGGGGATCAGAAAAGGGGTGGGGATGGAGGAGAGTGTTCATGATCTGAAATTGTTGAACTCAATATTAAGTCCGGAAGGCTGTAAAGTGCCTAGTCGGAAGATGAGGTGCTGTTCCTCCAGTTTGTGTTGAGCTTCCCTGGAACAATGCAGCAGGCCAAGGACGGACATGTGGGCATGAGAACAGGGCAGTGTGTTGAAATGGCAAGCGACAGGGAGGTCTGGGTCATGCTTGCGAACAGACTGAAGGTGTTCCGCAAAGCGGTCACCCAGTCTGCGTTTGGTCTCTCCAATGTAGAGGAGACTGCATTGGGAGCAGCGAATGCAGTAGACTACATTGAGAGAAGTGCAAGTGAAGTGCTGCTTCACTTGAAAGGAGTGTTTGGGCCCTTGGATGGTGAGGAGGGGGGAAGTAAAGGGGCAGGTGTTGCACCTTCTGCGGTTGCATGGGAAGGTGCCATGGGAGGGGGTTGAGGACACCCTGGTCCACTTCTCCATCACCCCCTACACCTCAACCCCCTCCCACAGCAACAGAGACAGAGAAGATATTAGCAGGCTTAGCAGCCTTAAAAGTGGATAAATCTGCAGGCCCGGATGAGATGTATCCCAGGCTATTAAGGGAGGCAAGGGAAGAGATATCAGGGCCCTGGCAGTAATTTTCAAATCTTCTCTGGCCACAGGTGAGGTGCCAGAGGACTGCTAACATTATTAAAAAAGGGATAGACCAGGGAATTACAGGCCAGTCAGTCTAACGGCAGTGGTGGGGAAGTTACTAGAAAGAATTCTGAGGGACAGAATATATCTGCACTTGGAGAGACATATCAGGGTTAGTCAGCATGGATTTTTTAAGGGAAGGTTGTGTTTGATAAATTTGATCAAATTTTTTTTGAGGAGGTAACCAGGAGTGTTGATGAGGGTAATGCAGTTGATGTGGTCTACATGGACTTTAGCAAGCCTTTTGATAAGGTCCCTCATGGTAGACTGGTCAAGAAAGTAAGAGCCCATGGGATCCAGGGCAAAGTGGCATGTCGGATCCAAAATTGGTTGAGAGGCAGGAAGCAGAGGGTGATGGTAGAGGGATGTTTCTGTGACTGGAAGTCTGTTTCCAGTGGGATTCCACAGGGCTCGGTGCTGAGACCCTTACTGTTTGTGGTGTAAATAAATGATCTGGATATAAACGTAGGGGGTATGATCAGGAAGCTTGCGGATGACACGAAAATTGGTAGGGTGGTAAGTAGTGAGGAGGATAGCCATAAACTGCAGGAGGATTTCAATGGACTGGTCAGGTGGACAGAGCAGTGGCAAATGGAATTCAACCTGGAAAAGCGAGAGGTAATGCACTTGGGGAGGGCTAACAAGGCAGAGTTACATTATTAATGGTAAGACCCTGGAAAGTACTGAAGATCAGAGGGACCTTGGTGTGCATTTCCATAGATCTCTGAAGGTAGCAGGGTAGGTAGATAAGGTGGTTAAGAAGGCACGTAGGATACTTGCCCTTATTAGATGAGGCATAGAATACAAGTGCAGGGAAGTTATGCTGGAACTGTATGAAACGCTGGTTAGGCCACAACTGGAGTACTGTATGCAATTCTGGTCACCACATTATAGGAAGAATGTGACTGCACTGGAGAGGACACAGAGGAATTTTAACAGGATACTGCCTGGGCTGGAGGGTCTGAGCTATGAGAAAAGATTGGATAGGCTGGGGTTGTTTGCCTTGAAGCAGCGAAGGCTGAGAGGGGACCCGATAGAGGTATATAAAATTATGAGGGGCATAAATAGGGTGGATAGGGAGGCACTTTTTCAATTAGTAGAGGGGTCAATAAACAGGGGACATATATCTAAGGTAAGAGGTAGAAGGCTAGGAGAGGAATGGAGGAGAAATTTTTTCACCCAGAGGGTGGAGGGAGTGTGGAACTCACTGCCTGAATGAGTGGTTGAGTCAAAAACTCTCATAACATTTAAGAAGTATTTAGATATTCACTTGTGTTGCCATAGCCTCCAGGGCTATGGGCCAAGTGCTGGATATTGGGATTAGTGTAGACAGATCTTTGTTGACCAGCACAGACACGATGGGCCAAGTGGCCTCCCCCTTTGCTGTAAACTTCTATAAGCTTACCCCTCTAGCAGAATCAGAGGGCCTGCTCAGATAATGGCTTTCCGACACAAGATTCTCAACATGGATGGTGACTCTTTCAAAAGCTAATGGTTGGGACATTAACAGTCCTGAAAATAAAGCAAGTCCCAGGTACTAGATAAACATCCCTTCTGAAATCATTGTGAAGAAGGTTGCATGACATTTTGAAATCTCTACATTCCTTTGAGAACTAAGAAACCCTCATCCGCTGAATTACCAACTAATCGAACAGACATACAGCAGGACCCCCAGCTGACCAAGCAGCTGGTCACCGTGTCTCAGCTCCTCGAAGCCTGTTTGATTTTAAAAGTCTCTGGCCTGCCAAGCAGTCTAAGCACAGAAATCCCATTGTGTTGCATTGTCATTTGTTTCAAGGGTTTCATGTTGCTGTGTCCAACCAGGAACTCATCTGGACTGAACTCTGTCACAAAGGAAACACCCTCTGGACTTTGACTTCTCAGACTCTGGAAATCACATGAATTAATATTAATTTGTAGTTCTTTTACCTCGCCTTCTATCTCACCTTACTGCATATGTGTGTGGTGTGTAGTGCACGCATGCGAATGATCCCCCCCATCCCATCCACCCACACCCTGGGCTTCAGTGTGAACCTGAGTTAATCATAAAGAGAGTTTGCTGCATGTTACCCAGAAAATTAGACCACACGAACTGAGGGTTTGTGGAAACACACCACAGCCTTCTTTAAATATAATTCAAAAACACCTCTGCTTATGGACAGATGGGGAGAGGATAAAGAAATTCAATTTGTCTCTCTCCTGTTTGTAACAAAATGAACAAACTAAATACCACTGCTCTCCTTTAGAGCATTGGAAATTTACATCACCTTTGAAATGTAACACCTAGCTAATTCTCCACACAAAATTGTATGAGACAGATTCAGTTAGTTAAAAAGTTTTGAAAAGTGGAATGTCCTCATGGCATGGAACAAATTTACCTAAACAAACACTTCTCAATTTGGTAAATTCTGAATGGTTTCTCAGATTAATCCTTTCAGAAGATACTCCCAAATAATAAAGCAGTCTTGTTAAATAACAAAGTTGGATTGGTGAAACTCCCAATGCATCCTGAGTTATGGTTAACCTCTAAATAAACCTGGCAGAAAGTGTAACAGAGAAAGTATTTTCCTTATCCAACTTGTTAAAATTATTGCCTGCTCCAGATATTTTTTCTTCATGTCTCATTGCAAAAATCTGCTTCCATAGGCAAGCCCAGACTTCCTAGCAACTGAAGTATGGTCTTATGCACCAAATATTCACAGACAGGAGATTGCAGGATGAATAATGCACTCTTTTTCCATCATCAATCATTGGAAATAGTAGCTCATTCTCCCACGTAATTCCACTCTGATAAGACGCAGTATAAATTTTATGAAGCAAGATCAACAGAAGAAAAATCAAAATAAACAGATTTAGCTAAATTATAAAATGAGGTTATTCGCCATTCTTTTCAAAATAATAAATTAAAAAGCATTGTACTCCCTGCAGTACTTTAAATAACTTGAACTATGTATCCTTTGCAACAACAACTTGTATTTATATAGCACATAATAAAACATTCAAGGTGCTTCACAGCAGCATTCTAAAACAAAATTTAATACAAACTAGAGAGATATTAGACTAGATGACAAAAAGTGGATCAACAAGGTAAGTTTTAAGGAGTATCTTAAACGAGGAAAACTGAGGTAGAGAGACAAAGAGGTTTAGGGAGGGAATTCTGGAGTGTAGGACCTGGGAAGCAGAAGGCACAGCCACCAATGGTGCAGTAATTAAAATTGGGGATGCTCAAAAGGCTAGGATTTGAGCAGCACCAGTTTCTTAGAGGGTTGTGGGGCTAAGAAGATTCGAGGGTTGTGGGGCTGAGAAGATTAAAGAGATAGGGAGGAAGGCTATGGAGGAATTTGAAAACAGGAGACATGAGGGTTGTGAAATCAAGGTGTTACTTAACTGGGAGCCAACATAGGTCAGCTTGGATGAATAGGGTTTGGTGCCAGTTAGGAAACTTGCAGAGTTTTGGATGACCTCAAGTTTATGGAGAGCAGGGCAGGCTAGTCAGGAGTGTGTTGTAGTAGTCAAGTCTAGAGGTAACAAAAACTTTATGAAAAGCTTTTTCCATGATATGTGAGGCCCACAGAGTCTTTTGCTAGCCTTTGCTCCTACAGAGACGCATAGAAGATGGAAGTGAAAAGCAAGTGCTACCAGAAACATAGGAACAGGAGTAGATGTTAGTTTTACGTTAATTGTGTTTAATTGAATGCAGGTGGTGGGCATTAACTGGGAATTCACTTGTGTGCCTATGACTGGGGTGCTTTATCGACCCCTTTAATCACATTTTGGTTTAAAGTTTGTAAGTTTCCTTTAAACTTTGTTCTTGGTTTTATAGCTGACCTGAATTAGGGGCTGTGTCTGATTTATCCCAATTTTGTTAATTTAGTTTAATTGTTTGACTCAAGAAAGAGTTATAAATAAACACAGAACAAAACTATGGCTGCTGGGTTAGAAGATGCATGCTTGTAATATGTAACACTAAATAAATGTAGAGATTGGCCCCAGTTTCATCCATCACCAACCAGCTTTCTGGAGTATAACAGTAAAGCATTCAGCCTCGAGAGCCTGTTCCAACATTCAATCAATCATGGCTAATAATATATTATAACCCTATTTGCCCACCTTGGTTCTTTAACCATTAATACCCTTAGATAAAAAAAATCTATTGATCTGTTTGAAATTTTCAATTGATCAAGCCTCAAAGTTTTGCAGGAGGGTCTTCCAGATTTCCACTGCCTACTGTGTGAAGTCGTCCTTCCTAACATCACACCTGAATGGCCTAGCTCTAATTTTCCCTCTCTATCCTGTAAAATCCTTTAACCATCTCATACAGCTCAATTACATCAGTCCTTAATTTCCATATGCAAGGGGAACACAAGCCTAGTCTATACAACCTGTTTATCCCTTTTACCCCCAGTATCATTCTAGTAAATGCCCAGAACTGAACTCTGCACAAACTGTCAGGGAAACATAAAACATAAACAGATTTTAAAACCTAGGAGTAATAGCTGGTGAGAATTAGCAAGTGAATGCAGTTCTCCAGATGCAGTCTAACCAGAGCTTCACAGAACCATACAATAACTTCTACTGTCTCTCAGCCTGGATTATATGATCTTTAATACTAAGCTGATGCAAAAGGCTGATTTGTGTTTGAGTACACAAACTAGCCACAGGAATTATTGATATCCTGGAGGACAATGTTGTCAATGGAGATTCTTTGAAAAGTTAAAGGATGTTACTTACAGCATGGCATCCAAGGTTCTAGGATTTGTTAAACATCAGCACCAAGACTGGTTTGATGACAACAACCGCCAAAACTCAGGCAAGCTTCTAGATGAAGTGCACAACATTCATAGACCTCATATATCTGACAAGAAATACCCAGCAAGGGATGCCAGATACCACCATGCAAAACACATGCTGCAGGCCAAATTAAGAGATGAAGAACCGATGATGGAATAACAAAGCTGACAAGCTTAAAGCAGCTGCTGATAAAAAAAATTACCTGAAGGCTCTACATGAAGGTCTGTGATCAGCCTATGACCCTAAAAGCAATGGTTAACACCCATCCTCTCAGCAGGTGGCAATCAGCTCCTAACAAATAGGCATGAGATTCTCTCTTGTTGGGCAGAGCATTTTGGTAATCTCCCAAACCATCAATCCCTAGTGTACAATACCATTGAGTGACTTCCACAGCACCACACTCTGGAAGAGCTTGCTGTCGATTCTTCGCAAATGGAAGTCCGAGAGGCCATAAAGCCATATTCTATGGACAAGTTGCAGGGAGCTGATGGCATCCTGCCTCAAGAATGGAGGGACTCACATGATTCACTAGTCATTAGTTTCTCCTGCCTAATCTGGAATCGGGGCATTGTGCCCTAAGACTACAAGGACGCCTCTATAACTCATCTCTATGAATGGAAAGGGGAAAAAATCCATCCATGACAATCATCGTGAGATATTACTGCTATTTTTGCAATGGTTACTCTTAATCAGATTATTACCCACCTCATTGGCTCTGTGTACCCAGAATCAGTGTGGCTTTCGTGCAGGATGGGGAACAGTGGATAATTTTTGTAGCACGTCAAATTCAAGAATAGTCCCGTGAATAGAATAAAGAATAAAATGGAGTTCACTGGCCTGACGAAGGCTTTTGATACAGCAAACTGTGAAGACTCAATACAAATATAGCTGACCTGAAAAGATAATCAGTGTAATTTGCTCATTTCATGATGGCTAGAGTGATGCAAAGTGGTACGTCATTGGACGCCTTTCCAGTCACCAGTGGCACCAAGCAAGCTTTTGCATTGGCTCCAGCAGTTTGCCATACACTTCACAGCCATGCTCCAGTGCACATTCAAAAATCTTGACACAGGAGTACACATTCGACTTAGGTGGCAACCTCTTCAACTTGCAATGGCTGAAGGCTTGCACAAAGGTTACTGTCTAGCTGCTGAATGAACTCTTGTTTGAGGTCTCATAAATCAAGTGCCTAAACCTAGCTTTCTAATTTAGTTGGCTTAAAGTTAGATTCAAGCTTTAGGAATTAAAGCTCTGAATCAAGTCATAACAACTAGGTTAAAGTCTGACAATCTCTATCACCATTGAAAATGATTCCCATACTTACTATGAACAGGACTGTAGAACAGACCTGAAGCTGGAACGTTTGTGGACAAGTGAAACAAGTCAGGTTGTTAGCTAAACCAAGGATGCGATTATATTAGTCAGAAGCAGCTGGAGCATCATTACTGCTTTACTGGATAAAGTAACAGCTGCATAATATTCTGTACTCACTTTATATCTATTTGTACATTAAGAATTAATTGTTAAATTAATAAAAATATTGCTATCCTCAATGCAAGTTTAAAATTGAAAGATGTTTTTATTTTAAGCAGCCCACAGCATTAACAACCCCACATGTACTGAAATGTTACAAATAGGATATTCTATGTAAAATTAAAATAAAACTCAATCTGGCATAAGCAGCAAAATATATAATTTATTCAATTCACCAAGTACCTCATTCAACTTGGAACCATCTTCAGTGCAATCTACAAACTCCAGCTTCAAACAGTCGCATCAAAGCAGAGCCCATCATTTGATTTCTGCTTTCACAGAACTGTATTGCATGCATTATAGCCCTACTGTACTGCAAACATCTTTTAGTAAATTGGAAATTTAACACTAATTTCATAGAACTAAAGGCAAAACTGCATAGTGACATATATTAGAAATAGAAATATCAGGCATTGTTCACATTTTTAAAAACTTCATTATATACAGGAATAATGCTAGAGGACTGAAGAGTTGCTAATTCACTATTCAAGAAAGGAGGGAGCTAAACCAGTAAATTATAGGCCAGTCAGCTTAGCATCTGTGGCAGGGAAATTATTGGAAACCATCATTGGGGACAAAAACTTTTATTTGGAAAGACATGGGTTATTAAAACAATGTCTGACCAACTTAGTTAAATTCTTCGTTGAGGTAATGGAGAAGGTTAATCAAGGTAATGCAGTAAAGCTTAAGAAGGTGGAAGCCCATTGAATTAAGGGGAAAGTGGCAGAAAGGATATGGAGGTTACTAACAGAATTGCTAAAAGGAGAATCGATGGATATAGTGTACTTGGATTTTCAGAAGGCTTTTGATAAAGTCCTTCACTGGCAGTTGGTTAGCAAAATTAAAGCACATGGGATAGCAGGTAACATACTGGCATTGATTAAGGATTAGTTAGCAGGCAGGAAACAGTAGGAATAAACGGGTCTTTCTCGCATTATGACCATTGGAGTACCACAAGGATCAGTGCTTGGGCCCAAGCTGTTCACAACATATATCACGATTTGGGGGTGGGGACCAAGTGTAATATTTCCAAGTTTGCGGATGACACAAAGGTGGCAGGAATGTGTGTTGTAAGAAAGATGCAAAATGGCTTCAAGACGATTTAGACAAACTTGGTGAGTAGGCAAGATCATGACAGATGGAATATAATGTGGGAAAATGTAAGGTTATCCACTTTGGTAGGAAGAACAGATGTGCAGAGTATTTAAATGACAAGAGATTAGAAAGTGTAGCTGTAGAAAGGGACCTCGGTGTTGTCAACAAATCACTGAAGGCTAACATGCAGGTGCAGCAAGCAATTAGGAAGGCTAATGGTTTGTTAGCCTTTATTGCAAGAGGTTTTTAGTACAGGAGTAGCAAAGTCCTGCTTCAATTGTATTGCCAAAGAGGGAGCAACTAAGGTTCACCAGACTTGTTCCTGGGATGGCGGAACTGACCAATAAAGAGAGATTGTGGAAACTGGGCCTAAATTCTCTAGAGTTTCAAAGAATGAGAGTCCATCACATTAAGACCTACAAAATACTTAAAGGAATAGACAGGGATGCAGGTAAGATGTTTTCCCTAGTTCAGGAGTCCAGAGCCAGGGGACAGAATTTCAAAATAAGGAGGGGAAACCACTTAGGACCGAAATGAGGAGAATCTTTTTTTTAATCAGAGGGTTGTGAATCTTTGGAATTCTCTACCGCAGTCGAGTATATTTAAAAGCAGAGATTGACAGCTTTCCAAATGCCAATGACATAAAGGGATATGGGGATAGTGTGGGGAAAAAGACATTGAAGTGATGATCAACCATGATTGTATTGAATGCTGAAGCAGGCTCAAGGAGCTGAATGGCTTACTTCTGTTCCTATGTTTTTTCAGAATGCAGTAGTGTTCCCCAAGGTCAGTTTTAGGTCCACTTCTCTTTTCAATTTTTACGAATGACTCATCAGAATTAGGGAGCAGTATAATAAAGTTTGCAGAAGATACAAAACTTCGCAAAGTAGGGAGGAAGGCAGTAGCATGTGGCATTGTCACTGCACTAGTAATCCAGAGACCTAGGGTAATGTGCTGGGGACCGGGGTTTGAAGCCCACCACGGCAGATGGTGGAATTTGAATTCAATTAAAATCTGGAATTAAAAGTCTAATGATGACCACGAAACCATTGTTGGTTGTCGTGAACACACATCTGATTCATTAGTGTCCCTTAGGAAGGGAAATTTGCCGTCCTCGCCTGGTCTAGCCTACGTGTGACTCCAAATCTGCAGTGATGCGGTTGACTCAGCTGTATCAAACCGCTAAAAAGTCAAAAAAGAGGAATTAAACCGGATGATCCACCTGCCATTGACCTAGGCACCGGAAGCAATAATAGCAAACCCAGCCCTGTCGACACTGCGAAGTCCTCCTTACTAAAATTTGGGGACTTGTGCCAAAATTGGAAGCAATTTGCCAGAAGCAGCACCAGGCATACCTAAAAATGAGGTGTCAACCTGGTGAAATGACAACACAGGACTACTTGCATGCCAAACAGCATAAGCAGCAAGTGATAAGACAAAGCTAAGGGATTCCACAACCAACGGAGCAGATCTAAGCTCTGTGGTCCAGTCATGAATGGTGGTGGACAATTAAACAACTCACTGGAGGCGGCAGCTCCACAAATATCCCCATCCCCAATGATGGAGGAACCCAGCACATCAGTGTAAAGGAGAAGACTGAAGTATTCACAACAATCTTCAGCCTGAAGTGCCGAGTGGATAATCCATCTCAGCCTCCTCTGGAGGTCCCCAGCATCACAGATGCCAGTCTTCACTCCACGTGATATTAAGAAACGGCTGAAGGCACCAGATACTGCAAAGGCTATGGGTCCTGACAATATTCTAGCAATAGTACTGAAGACTTATGATCCAGAACTTGCCACACCCCTAGCCAAGCTGTTCCAGTACAGCTACAACACTATCATCTACCCAGCAATGTGGGAAATTGCCCCAGTATGTCCTGCACACAAAAAGCAGTACTTACTCAGCAATAAGATGCTCACTTTCTCTCAGTTTGGGTTCTGCCAGGGTCACTCAGCTTCTGACCTTATTACAGCCTTGGTTCAAACATGGACAAAAGAGCTGAACTCCGGAGGTGAGAAAAGTGACTGCACTTGACATCAAGGGAGCATTTGACTGAGCATCAAGGAGCCGTAGCAAAACTGGGGTCAACGGGAATCAGGGGAAAACTGTCTGCAGGTTGGAGTGATACCTAGCACAAAGGAAGATGGTCATGGTTGTTGGAGGTCAATCATCTCAGCTCCAGAACATCACTGCAGGAGCTCCTCAGGGTAGTGTACTAGGCCCAACATATTCAGCTGCTTCAATTACCTTTCCATCATAGGGCCAGAAGTGAGAATGTTCACTGGTGATTGCACAATGTTCAGCACCATTCACGACTCATGTACTGAAGCAGTCCATCTCCAAATGCACCAAAACCTGGACAGGCTTGGGCTGACAAGTAGAAAGTAACATTTGTGCCACACTAGTGCCAGGCAATGAACATCTCCAAAAAGAGAGAGTCTAACCATCACCCCTTGACATTCAATGGCATTACCACTGACAAATTCCCCACTATCAACACCCTGGTAGGGTTCTATTGACCAGAAACTGAACTGGACGAGCCATATAGTGTGGCTACAACAGCAGGTCAGAGGCTAGGAATCCTACGGCAAGTAACTCACCTCCTGACTCCCCAAAGTCTGTTTACCATCTACAAAGCACAGATCAGGAGTGTGATGGAATGCTCTCCACTTGCCTAGATAAATGTAGCTCCAACAATACTCAAGAAACTTGACACCATCCAGGACAAAGCAGCCCATTTGTTTGGCACCCCATCCACAAACATTCACTCCCTCCACCACCAACGAACAGTGGCAGCAGTGTATACCATCTACAAGATGTATTGCAGAAACTCACCAACGCTCCTTCAACAGCACCTTCCAAATCTATGACCGCTACCATCTAGGACAAGGGCAGCAGATACATGGGAACACCACCACCTGGAAGTGCCCCTCCAAACCACTCACCATCTTGATTTGGGAATATGTCGCCATTCCTTCACTGTTGCTGGGTCAAAATCCTGGCACTCCCTCCCTAACAGCACTGTGGGTGTACCTACGCCACAGGGGCTGCAGCTGTTCAAGGCTACCTTCTCAAGGGCAATTAGGGATGGGCAATAAATGTTGGCCTAGGCAGCAACACCACATCCCATAAATGAATTTTGAAAAAGTAAATAGTGGTAAGGATAGTTATAGGCTTCAGGATCATAAGCAAGATGGCGAAGTGGACCGAAAGTTGGCAGATGGAGTTCTTGCAAAGATGTTTGAAGTGATAAACTTTGGAAGGGCTAATATGGAATAGTATACTGCAAATGACATACTTTTGAAAAGTAAAAGGCAGCTGGCCAGGTACTTGAGGACAAGGAACATACAAGGGTTACAGACAAAAAGCAGGGATGAGAGGCTAAGCAACACCACTCTTTCAAAGAGCCAGCATGGACATGAAAGGGTGAATGACCTTCTGTGCTGTAAGTTTCTATGATTCTGCATTGGGGTGCTGAGTGGTAGAAAAAGCTTTCAGCTCTACGCACTGATTATCAATATGAAGAAAGAAAAATGAAAACCAATGAAAGGCAAAGTCTGTCCAAGTCTCTCGCACTTCTTTTTTGCATCTGAAAGAGGCACACTGGGAAAAGGTCAAGTGTTTACTCATCCTGAAAAGAAGTGTGTGTAATATATGGGATGTGAAGCAAAAGAGGGGAAGGTTTTTCTTTTTTCCAGAAAAGGGAAATTGAATATATACCTGTGCACATGTGGACATTAGGTGAGGCGGGGGCTGGGGATGGGCGGGGAGGGCCACGGCGGTGGTGTAGGGGGAGAGGGACGGAGAGAAAGAGAAGCAGTACCAGGTTTCTTGTTATCCCTGTGCATGGTAGATAGAAACTGGATCAGACATTGCTACAACAATCAACTGTCATGTTGACATTCAACTTTTAGGCTAGAAATAGCTGCTTGGGTGAGTTATTGAATAGGAGCAGGAGCTGCCATTAAGTCATGAAAATGTAATTCAATATCAGTCATGAGTTCAGCAAAGGGAAGAGCAAAAGTCTGCAAATTCAGTCAGAATTGCATGCTTGCAAGGTACTTAAAGGCCTATGCAGGAGAAAGAGAGAAACTTGCCACCCAGAATCACTGTTCTCAGAACTGGATGCAGAATATTCTTAAAACAAATAGTATTTGTGGATAATCATGCTGTAAATCAGCACCATATGTAAAATAGTAGAATGGATTTTAAATGGGAAATAGATCAACTTGGAGTGATTTTAGAAAAACTATTTTTCTGTAAAACATTAGCCTTGATGTTAACCATCACCATTTACCACCACCACCCACCTCGAGTAAAAAGGGAAACGTGTTAACCCAATCCCAATCTGCCATTTCCAATTTCAATTCATTGTCCACACTGAAATTTATTTCAGTACATTGCTTTCATTTAAAGAAATTACAATAAGTGAATGACAATAAAACAAAAAAGAAAATTACCCTATCATAGAAGTCTAACTTTAATTTTATCTAACTTTAATACTTATATTTTATAGCGAAGAATCAGAGTGGCCCGCCATGGAGAAGCAGGACACATATTACTTATTTAAATTCAGTTAAGTTCAGCAGGGTCTCTCAGTGACTCTGGCCTTGCCAGCTCTGTTGGTCATTTTCAGCCTCATCCACACCCTCCTTGTAAATATGAGGGCTATTATCTTCATAGCTAAAAATATTCTACAGATTACTGGAATCAAATCACAAAGGCTGCAAGATCTCTCACACACTAGAACTGCTTTTAAGCTTCTCTTAGGCTATTTTATTTAAATCCTTGTTCATTCTACATTGGGGTACAATAATTTACACAATATAGTCACAGGAGAATAACACATAGGACATTGATTAAAATTCATTGGACAAAAGGTGATAATTCAATTAAGTGATTCAATAATTCAATCAGAAGATGTATAAACATAACAATCAAGCTCTTCTCATTTAGTTTCAACTTAGTTCAATGAATGCTTCACAATTCAATCAGATGCTAATTACATGTTTCTTTTTTAAATATATGACTTTCTACCTTCATGTCACTTCTTTTCGATCACAGTTAAGCGGATTTGTAAATGGATTGCATCTCCCAGTGACGATACTGCTGGCGACTTGCATCACAGGGATGGTGTGCGACTTGGAGGGGATGATGTTCCTATGCATCTGCTGCCCTTGACCTTCTAGATGTTGGAGGTCGCAAGTTTAGGAGGTGTTGGTAAGCCTTGGTAACCTGCTGCGACGCATTCTGTAGTACACACTGCAATCATGATTCCCTCATGGTGGAAGTTTAAGGTAGTGGATGAGGTGGCAATCGAGCAGGTTATTTGTTATGAGTAATGTTGAGCTTAAGAGCGTAATTACAACTGCACACATGCAGGCAAGAGGACAGCATTCCATCACAGAATGGTTAAAGCACAGGAGGCCATTTTGCCCATGTGTCTGTGCTAGCCCTCTGAAGGGGAAATTCACCTGGTGTCACTCCCCTGCCTTTGCCTCGTGGCAGTGCCAATTTTTCCTTTTCAGATAATGATCCAATTCCCTTTAGAAAGCCTCAACTGACCCTGCCTCCACCACCTTCAGGCAGTGCATTCAAGATTTAAGCCACTCACGCCATATAAAAGTTTTCCTCATGTCGCCATTGCTTCTTTTGCCAATTACCTTAAATCTGTGCTCTCTGGTTCTTAATCCTACCATAATTCTGACTTATGCCTTGTAGGTGGCTGGGGGGGGCTTTGGAGCACTAGTAAGTAAGCCAGAGAACAAACAGTATCTGATCTCATCCAGCTGCCAAAACATTTATGTGATTGCTCCAACTGAATGTCTATCGATGCTGACCTCCAGGATGTTGATGGTGCAAACTCAGCAATGGTAATGGCAATGAATGCCACTGGGAGGTGATTTGGATCTCACTTGTTGATGGTCATTACCTGACACTTGAACAGCATTAAATGTTCAGCATTTACCAGCTGAAGCCTGGATGGTGTCCTGATCTTGCTGTATATGGGCATTGTCTACTTCGTTATCTGGGAAACAGCAAATGGAACTGAACACTAAAACCATCAGCAAATGTCCCCCCTTCCGATTTTAAGATGAAGGAAAGGTCATTGATGAAGTAGCTGGAGATACTTGGACCTAGAATGCTGCTGAGAAATATCTGCAGCGATGTGCTGAAGCAGAGACTTGGGTAACCTTTTGGTAATGAGCTTGGCATGAGGTACAGCAAACCCAGTTTACTAAATATTCTTAGCTACTGAAATTTATCCTCTGCTGCCACAGGGATGTTCTCCTACCTTTGAGCAGAAGAGCAACACATCAGACCCTGAAGATGCAAACTCCTGGGTGAATTTATTAAATAATGAAACAAGTTAACTTACAGATGGTTGACTTGATTCCAAACTTTCTCAGCCATCTAAGTTTCCAAACTGACCCTAATGACATCCCCTCAACCCACCCAATGTAAAGCCTCGACACCACATTTAGCAGCATCCAATTCTATTCCCCACAGGTTAACCACCAATCAAGATGAGCACCAAATAAGTCTGACAACAACTAAGTATCATGTTTTGAAAGAAGATCCAAATTTGCTTTTCTCAATACCACACAACACATAATTGATCACCATATTGAATAAAATGGGAGACAAGGTTCAACATTGTCTCAATTCCCTTTCAACAGAGCGAGTTCCTGAGCCCTTCCTCAACACTTACATAGACCTTGAGACTTGCAGTACAGATCCTGTGTAAAATCTCAAATTTGATCACATATTTTCATCACTTCCAGCTTCTTTGAGACATTAAGTAAAAACAACAACTTGCATTTATATAGCATCATTTAAAATAAGTAAATCACAAGGCATTTCACAGGAGTATTAACAACTTTGATCTGGAAAAGTCTTGTGATGCAAAATAGAGTGAAGCACTGCATATACACACAAACAATGTTTAAATTTAAATTAGGTTAAGAATAAGGTAAAAGGGATCTTAAAAAGTACTGTGAAACATAGCCAGCAAGAATGTAAACCAACAATTTAAAAAAGTTTTATCTGCAGGCTGAGAACCTTAGGGAAAAACATAATTTTAGAAATATTGAAAAATAACTATTTTCAAAACCACATACATATCATAGCTTCTTATAAAACAAAGGAGGATGTGAGAACCCTGTCACCAAGAGATATTTCATTAATAGCTTGTGTAAATTTCCTTGCTTGAAAAAAAAATTTTTAATCACAAGAGAGAAGCTAGGACAGTATCACATCAATTTTCATCATAAGTTTTTAAAATCTTTATTTTAAAGTTTTACAATAAACAATAAATGGCTGGGAATACATAGGTACAGAACACAGCAGGAATTACCAAGCTATTAGATTTCCTATCAATGAGGCAACAAGTTAAAAAACTTGCATTTATATTATACCTTCCATGACCTTAAGATATCCCAAAATGCTTCACAGCCAATGAAATTCTTCAAACTGTAGGCACTGTTATAATGTGGGAAAAGCAGTAGTCAACTTGGGCATCCCAAGGTTCCATAACAGCAATGAAATATATGGCTAGTTCTGTTCTAGCAATGTTGGTTGAAGGGTGAATATTGGCGAGGACATTGGGAGAACGCTCCTATTCTTCGTCGAATAGTGCCATGGGATCTTTTACGTCCCGAGAGCGCAAACAAGGCCTTGGTATAATATCTCACCTGAAAAATGGCAGCTCTACCAGTGCAGCACTCCTACTGCACTGCACTGAAGTATCAACCTAGATTATGTGCTCAAGTCTATGAGTTGCTTGAACTCACAACCTCCCGTCTAAGAGGTGAGAGCGACAATTGAATTTGTTTCCACCACTGAGAATTGAACATATAAACATACTGCTCCCCAAGAGTGAAGATTAACTTATGCTATGTGGCAATTGAGCCCCTAAGAGAAATAACAAAAGAACAGGAAAAATATGCATCCTTCATTGAATGCACACCAGGCTACATCACAAGTAACATATGTTCAATATTAAATAGATTGAGAGGATAAATTTCAAAATAATGAAAGACGAGGGAGGATGAGCCAATAAGTAAAGAAACAAAGTAGTATTTATATAGCATTTCATTTTGTCCTCAGGACATCCAAGAGAGATTCACAATTAATGAATTATTTTTTATGTAGTTGCCGATGCTTTTATATGCAAGTACATCACATAATACAGCAAGGTGCTACAACAGCAAATTAATGAACAATTTCCATCCACCTGAAAGGGCAGATGCAGTTTTGATTAACCTTGCACCCAAAAGGAAGAAACTTGGTCAATGATACTGCATAGAAGCGTTAGCCTGAATTATCTGCTCAAGTCCATCAGCAGAACTTCAACCTACAGCTCTGTGACTTTGAGGTGAGAATTAATCAACTGAGCCAAGCTGACAATTTTAAGCTCTTCAGTGACATCGATGAAAGGACAGGTGGAGAATTATAGTATTTTCCAAATCTTTATGTGTAGTATTCAAGGGAAGCCAACCATGCCTGGGTAAATATTACCTGCTTTAACTGGCGTGCGCTTATAATTCTGTAGTTGGCCATTTACCAAACCCCTGGATCCTAGCAAAATTCTTAACAATAGTAAGTTTCCACACAATTTGCTTGATTTAAGTGTTCGATGTAAAAGGGAACAATGTCAAACAACTGAAATATGGACCACATGTTGACAAATCAAAGAAACATATTCCAAAAATTGGCAAATTAAATTGCTTTACTGTGTGGTTTTGTATTCAGTTTGAAAGCAGAGGAAAGCGAAACTGAAGTCCACATTGGCAGAGATCAAAGCATTTGAGAGTTTCTACGTGGCACTAACTCAGTGTTTATAAACTAGTGAGTTGCATAACCTTAATAATAATTACACTGCCCATCCAAACAAAAACCTCTGTTCTATGCTTTTCACTCTTAAGATGAAACGGAAGTGCTGAACTTGATTCACGGTGTTTACATAAGTCACGCATACAAAATGAGCATTATAACACTAAACACACAGTTCACATAGAATTCTATGATGGATGTGGTGCATCGTGCCTATGCTGGTTCTCTAGTGCCAAGCCCTTGCTCCTTCCCCACAGGCCTGACATGTTTCCCCTTCAACTATTTATCTAATTCCCTTTTGAAAGTTGCTATTGAATCCGCTTTCACCACCTTTCCAGGCAGTGCATTCCAGGTAACTCAGTGTAAAAGTAAAAATACAGGTATACGGTAGTTTCACTAATGCAGCAGTACATCAAGTACATCTGGCTTGGTATAGGCTTTAGCTCACTTCCCTGATTTGCTGTTTCAAGTGTGTCTAAGCCTCCATATATGTTCCACCCAGTTAAAGTGTCCCCCCACCCCCTCCTCCTCCTCCCTCCCCAAGAGCCTGGATTCAGTGCTGCCCTTCTGTTCAGTGTCAGAAGAGAATGCTGACAGGGGAAAGTTAATCTGGCTGCGACAGATTAAAATTAATAAAGCAGCAGGACCTGTGTTGTCATTGGGTTGACTGAACCCCACCATACCACAGTACCCCTCACTGCATCATCCCACCCTCCACCACTGTCCCCATTAACTCCTGTTTGAATTCAGCTCACTGTTTGGACACAAATTCCATCTCTTCTAACCCCTCCCCTGCCAGTCCCTCCCTCCTAACGCCTCCTCCAGGTTCACCTCTCTCCTCCTACACCTCTCTCTCCATTGCTCCCACTCCCCTTTTTCTGTCCCTCTCACACACCTCCCTCCTACCCCCTTCAATTCTCCTCCCTCTCCCTACTTCCCCCACCCAATTTCTCTCACTTCTGCCTCCTTCTTCCATCGCCCCCCTCTCAGCCCTCCCTCTCACCCCCTCCGACCTTTCCACACCCACTCTACCTCCTATCCCCGCTTCACTCCTATGCCCTTCCCTCTGACAACCTCCCTCCATTTGCCTCCAAACCACCCAACGCACAAATCCCTCTCCCCCACCCTTCACCCTCCTACCACAATTCTCTACTCTTCCCCTACTTCCCATTCCCCTGCCTTACCCCCATCCGTCCCTTTCCGCAATCTATCTTTCCCCCTCCAACTTTACCCAAATCTCCCCTAAACCCTTTTCTTCCTCCCCATTAGACCCCGCCCTATATCTCCCCTCACCATCCTACACCATCTCCACTCCCACCTACACTCACCCTCTCCCAGCTACACCAACAGCTCTCCAACCCATCCCCTCCTACACCCTCCCCTACATCCCAACCCCACCCACTCTAACTCCATCCACCCCCAAACTACTCTTTCCCTTCCCTCCATCCTAACTTGTCCCTCCCTTGCCTACTTTAACCCTATCCCCTCTACCTTCCATCTCTCTCTCTCTCCTCCTAACCCTTCCTTCTCTCTCCCTCCTTTCCCCCCTTCCCTCCTACTTGTTTTTCTCACACCCCTTCCCTTCTCCCTGACTCCTTACCCCCACCCTACCTCCTCCCATTTACCCATTCCCTCCCTCCCCCAACTCTTCCACCGTATAACATCCCTCCTCTCCGCTTTTTTCACTCCCTCTCCTCCTCGTCCCTCCCAAGCGCTCGCTACCCCTCTTGCCCCTCCCTCTCTCCCTATTCCACTGCTTCACTCCCTCCCCTGCCACCTCCCTCCTTCTTGCCCCATCACCATTACTCCTCCCCTCCTATCCCCTCTCCCCATCCACTCTCCTACCCCCTACACCTCCTTCCCCACTTTCCCCTGCATTCCACTAACCCCTCCCTTCTCCCCACCGTCCTCCCTCTTCCTCCCCACTACCACTCAGCATGCATTCCCTCCATCCCACTGCTAACCCCTCCACCTCTATTCCCACTGTCCCCGCTACCCCCTCACCCTCCCTACTAACCCTTCACCTTCCCTTCCCCCCCTCCCCACTAACCCCTCACCCCCACAGGGTCACCGCTAACCCCTCATCCTCCCTTCCCAACCTCGCCACTACCCCCTCACCCTCCCTTCCCAATCTCCCCACTAACCCTCATCCCCTTCCCAACCTCCCCACTAGCCCCTCACGCTCCCTACCCTCTCCACTGCCCCTTCTCCCTCCCCTCCTCACCCCTCCACCCTTCCATCCTCACCCTGCCAACCTATCCTCCTGCCACTTTCATCCCCATCCTCTGACCATCTCCCACTCCCCCTTTCATTCTCACCCTCCGAACCTCTCCCCCTCACTTTTTATCCTCACTCTCCTACCCTCTCCCCAGCCCCTCTTTCATCCTCACCCTCTCCCCAGCCATCCTCATCCTCCTACCCTCCTCATCGATCCTCACCCTCCTACCCTCTTCCCTATCCATCCTCACCCTCCTACCTTCCCCCACTTCTATCTTCACACTCCTACCCTTGCCCTCTCCCCATTCTCATCCCCTACCCTCTTCCCCTTCCAACCTCACCCTCCTATCCACATCCCCCATTCCATGCTCACCCTCCTACCCTCTACCCCTTTTATCTAAAGCCTCCAACCTCTCTCCCTTTCAACCTCACCCTCCTACCTTCTCCCCTTTCATCCTTGCCCTCCTACCCTCTCTCTCCTTTCATCCTCACCCTCCTACCCTCTCTCTCCTTTCATCCTCACCCTCCGATCCTCTCCCCCTTTCTCACCCTCCTACCCTCTTCTCCCTTTCTTCCTCATCCTCCAACCCTCTTTCATCCAGTCTCTGATCCTCTCCATTTTTTCCTCAGCCTCTAACCATCCGTTTTCAATCTCAGCGTCCGACCCTCTCCTTTGCCCCCTTTTATCCTCACCAGCCCATCCTCAAGCCTCTCCCCTTTCAACTCACCTTCTACTCTCTGCTTTCAATCACACGCTCTCCCCTTTCCACCCTCCGCCTCTGACCCTCTCCAACTTCAGCTTCCAATCCTCGGAGCGGTGTGGATAATCTCCAAACCCCTGCCCACAACGCCCCCCCCACCCCCACCCCCCCCCCCACCACCACCACCACCTCTGTCCTCACCCTCCGACCCTCTCTTCCCCCACCATCCATCCTCACCCTCCTCCCCATCCTTACCCTCCTCACCCTCTCTCCTCCGCCCTTCCCGTCCTCACCCTCCTACCCTCTCTCCTCCGCCCTTCCCGTCCTCACCCTTCTACCCTCTCTTCCCCCCCCACGCGTCCTCACCCCCCTACCTTCCCTCCCCCCCCACCCGTCATCACCCCCCTACCCTCTATCCTCCCCATCCTCACCCTCCTACCCTCTCTCCCCCTCCCCTCCCCATCCTCACCCTCCTACCCTCTCTCCCCCTCCCCTCCCCATCCTCACCCTCCTACCCTCTCTCCCTCCCATCCTCACCCTCCTACCCTCTCTCCTCCCCTCCCCATCCTCACCCTCCTACCCTCTCTCCCCTCCCTCCCATCCTCACCCTCCTACCCTCTCTCCCCTCCCCATCCTCACCCTCCTACCCTCTCTCCCCTCCCCATCCTCACCCTCCTACCCTCTCTCTCCCCTCCCATCCTCACCCTCCTCCCTCCTCCCTCCCATCCTCACCCTCCTACCCTCTCTCCCCTCCCCATCCTCACCCTCCTACCCTCTCTCCCCTCCCCATCCTCACCCTCCTACCCTCTCTCCCCTCCCATCCTCACCCTCCTACCCTCTCTCCCCTCCCCATCCTCACCCTCCTACCCTCTCTCCCCTCCCCATCCTCACCCTCCTACCCTCTCTCCCTCCCATCCTCACCCTCCTACCCTCTCTCCCCTCCCCATCCTCACCCTCCTACCCTCTCTCCCTCCCATCCTCACCCTCCTACCCTCTCTCCCCTCCCCATCCTCACCCTCCTACCCTCTCTCCCCTCCCCATCCTCACCCTCCTACCCTCTCTCCCCTCCCCATCCTCACCCTCCTACCCTCTCTCCCCTCCCCATCCTCACCCTCCTACCCTCTCTCCCCTCCCCATCCTCACCCTCCTACCCTCTCTCCCCTCCCATCCTCACCCTCCTACCCTCTCTCCCCTCCCCATCCTCACCCTCCTACCCTCTCTCCCCTCCCCATCCTCACCCTCCTACCCTCTCTCCCCTCCCCATCCTCACCCTCCTACCCTCTCTCCCCTCCCCATCCTCACCCTCCTACCCTCTCTCCCCTCCCCATCCTCACCCTCCTACCCTCTCTCCCCTCCCCATCCTCACCCTCCTACCCTCTCTCCCCTCCCCATCCTCACCCTCCTACCCTCTCTCCCCTCCCCATCCTCACCCTCCTACCCTCTCTCCCCTCCCCATTCTCACCCTCCTACCCTCTCTCCCCTCCCCATCCTCACCCTCCTACCCTCTCTCCCCCTCCCCTCCTCACCCTCCTACCCTCTCTCCCCCTCCCCTCCCCATCCTCACCCTCCTACCCTCTCCCCCCTCCCCTCCTCACCCTCCTACCCTCTCTCCCCTCCTCACCCTCCTACCCTCTCTCCCCTCCCCTCCCCATCCTCACCCTCCTACCCTCTCTCCCCTCCCCTCCCCATCCTCACCCTCCTACCCTCTCTCCCCTCCCCATCCTCACCCTCCTACCCTCTCTCCCCTCCCCATCCTCACCCTCCTACCCTCTCTCCCCTCCCCATCCTCACCCTCCTACCCTCTCTCCCCTCCCCATCCTCACCCTCCTACCCTCTCTCCCCTCCCCATCCTCACCCTCCTACCCTCTCTCCCCTCCCCATCCTCACCCTCCTACCCTCTCTCCCCTCCCCATCCTCACCCTCCTACCCTCTCTCCCCTCCCCATCCTCACCCTCCTACCCTCTCTCCCCTCCCCATCCTCACCCTCCTACCCTCTCTCCCCTCCCCATCCTCACCCTCCTACCCTCTCTCCTCCCCTCCCCATCCTCACCCTCCTACCCTCTCTCCCCTCCCCATCCTCACCCTCCTACCCTCTCTCCCCTCCCCTCCCCATCCTCACCCTCCTACCCTCTCTCCCCTCCCCATCCTCACCCTCCTACCCTCTCTCCCCTCCCCTCCCCATCCTCACCCTCCTACCCTCTCTCCCCTCCCCTCCTCACCCTCACCCTCCTACCCTCTCTCCCCTCCCCTCCTCACCCTCACCCTCCTACCCTCTCTCCCCTCCCCTCCTCACCCTCCTACCCTCTCTCCCCTCCTCACCCTCCTACCCTCTCTCCCCTCCCCTCCTCACCCTCCTACCCTCTCTCCCCCTCCCCTCCTCACCCTCCTACCCTCTCTCCCCCTCCCCTCCTCACCCTCCTACCCTCTCTCCCCCTCCCCTCCCCATCCTCACCCTCCTACCCTCTCTCCCCCTCCCCTCCCCATCCTCACCCTCCTACCCTCTCTCCCCCTCCCCTCCCCATCCTCACCCTCCTACCCTCTCTCCCCCTCCCCTCCCCATCCTCACCC